>NW_028233920.1:0-43384 GCF_054856545.1 Hippocampus guttulatus | reverse complement strand
TCCGTTGGCATGTATATTTCGGATGAGTCAGCCGTAATTTACGTCACGACAAATGTGTGTGACCGAAGAAAAAGCGGTTGCAATATCTGAGGTGTAATGTATTGCTAGGAATAGTCCTGTAAGGATTTGGGCTATTAAGCATAGCCCTAAAAGAGACCCAAAGTTTCATCATACAGAGATGTTTGATGGTGCAGGTAGATCTACAAGAGCGTTATTTGCGATTTTAATGATTGGGTGGGTTTTTCGAATGTTGGCCATTGGGTTTTTATAGTTGAATTACAACGGTGGTTTTTCAAGCCATTAGTCCTGGTTAGAATCCTGGTAAAAACTATGACTTATTTGATATTCTTATTATTAATAGGGTTAATTTTTGGTTTAATTGCGGTGGCTTCCAACCCCTCCCCATACTTTGCTGCTTTAGGGTTAGTTGTTGTAGCTGGAATGGGGTGTGGTGTTATAGTGAGTTTTGGGGGGCCTTTCTTATCTTTAGTTTTGTTTTTAATCTACTTGGGGGGAATGTTAGTTGTTTTTGCGTATTCCGCTGCTTTAGCCGCTGAGCCCTACCCTGAGAGCTGAGGTAGTTGATCTGTTGCAGTTTTACGGGGTTTTGTATTTCATAGGGGTAGTTTTATTTTTATTTTATTTCTACGGAGGGTGGTACGAGAGCTCTTGAGTGCCTGTAGATGATTTATCAGGTTTATCAGTATTTCGGGGGGATATGTCCGGAGTATCTTTAATGTATTCTTCAGGAGGTTGGGTTTTAGTTATTAGTGCTTGGGTTCTTTTGTTAACTTTATTTGTTGTACTGGAGTTAACACGAGGTCTTGCTCGCGGTACACTTCGAGTGGTTTAAATTAATAATGCTATGGTAAGGGTAAGGGTTAGAATAAATAGTATTAAATAGGTTTTAATTATACCTTTTTGGGTGTTACTTGTAGTTGTAATTAGAGGGAGGTTAAGGGTTGATGAGGCTTTGGGACCAATTTTCTCTAATCATGTTATGTCAATGGTTTGAGAGGCAATTTTTTGTCCTAATTGAAGGGATAATTCAATAGGTAATCGGTGAATAATAAGTGGGTAAAATCCTAGTGCATTAGAAAATAAATGGGGGGTTTTTTTAGGGGTAATATTTAATTGCTTAGATGTATTTAGGGCTATTTCTAAAGCTGTAATTAATCCAATCGCTGTAACAATAAGGGCGGCTATTTTAGTATAATATGGTATAGTTATAACTGGGTTCTTTATAGGTGTTATGTTTGATGTGATAATTAAGCCTGCGATAATACTCCCTCAAGCTAACCGTTTGATCGGGTTAATTAGTGGCTTGCTATTTTCATTAATTGGTGATAAGGGATTGAATCGTGGGTAGCCTATATTCACATAATAAACAATTCGTAGGCTGTAGACTGCTGTAAAGGAAGTGGCAATTAAAGTTAATAATAGGGCTCAGGCGTTTAAGTAAGAGGTGTTTATTGATTCAATAATGGCATCTTTTGAGAAAAATCCGGCCAGGAAAGGGGTTCCTGTTAAAGCTAGACTGCCTAGGGTGAGAGAGGACGAGGTGAAGGGAGTGAGATGGTGTATTCCTCCTATCTTACGGATATCTTGCTCATCGTTTAGGCTATGAATTAATGACCCCGAACATAAAAATAATATAGCTTTAAAGAAAGCGTGGGTACAGATATGAAGGAATGCTAATTGGGGTTGATTAAGACCGATCGTGACCATTATTAATCCTAGCTGACTGGATGTAGAAAATGCTACAATTTTTTTGATGTCGTTTTGTGTCAGAGCGCAGATAGCTGTAAATAAAGTGGTTAATGCTCCAAGACAAAGGCATGTTGTTAGGATAATAGGGTTATTTTCCATTAAAGGGCTTATTCGAATCAGTAAAAAAATCCCCGCAACCACTATTGTGCTTGAGTGTAGTAGGGCAGATACCGGAGTAGGACCCTCTATAGCTGAGGGTAGCCATGGGTGCAAACCAAATTGAGCTGACTTTCCTGTTGCAGCTAGGACCAGGCCTAACAGTGGAAGGGTGAGGTTTTCATTTTCAGCTAATGTAAATATTTGATTTATTTCCCAAGAATTTAAGTTTATAGCAATTCAGGCTATAAATAAAATCAATCCGATATCTCCGATTCGGTTATATACAACTGCCTGGATCGCGGCTATATTAGCGTCGGCACGTCCATACCATCACCCAATTAAAAGAAAGGATATAATACCAACTCCTTCCCAACCAATGAATAGTTGAAATATGTTATTTGAAGTTACTAGAATTATTATAGCGATTAGGAACATTAGAAGGTATTTAAAAAATCGGTTTATAACAGGGTCAGAGTGTATATATCAAGATGCAAATTCCAGGATAGATCATGTGACGTATAAAGCCACAGGGGTAAAAATCACTGAGTATAGGTCAAATTTAAAGCTAATATTAATATCAAAAGTTGATGTATTTATTCAAGATCATGTAGTAATAATAGTTTCTAACCCTTCATTAATAAATAGTATAAGGGGTAATAGGCTAATTATAAATGATATTTTAACTGAATTTTTAACCCACCCAGTCGATCAGTTATGAGGGAGTGGTTTAGTTGTTATTGTTGAAATTAAGGGTATTAGTAGGAAAGTGAAGATAATTAAAAGGCTTGAGGATATTATTAAAGAGGTGGAGTGCATAACTACTGCTTGGATTTGCACCAAGAGTTTTTGGTTCCTAAGACCAACGGATTAACTAATATCCTTCAGAAGTTTCGAATGAGCTTTGGAGTTAAACCAAAGGGGCAAAAATTAGCAGTTTATGTTGTCTTCGGACCTCCTTCGGTGGATAAAAGGATTTTAACCTTTATTTTTAGAATCACAATCTAATGTTCTTTTTAAACTATATCTACAGAAAGTTCAACCTCATAACAACCCAGGCTTCATGATTAGGAGGATAAGTGGTATGAGGTGAAGTGTTATGATTAAGTGTTCTCGGGAGTGTGAAGGTTCTATGTGAAGCAGGTGATTAGTTAATGGTCCTCGTTGGGTTGTAAGAAATAGATATAATGAATATGCTGCAGTAATAAGTGTACCAAGGCCTGTGAGAATTAAGGTTCAAGGCGATCAATTAAAAAGAGATGAAATGATTATTAACTCCCCTATTAGATTAGGTAGAGGAGGTAAAGCTATGTTTGCCAGGCTGGCAGCGAATCATCAGGTAGCCATTAAGGGTAATACCATTTGTAGGCCTCGGGCTAATATTATTGTTCGGCTATGGGTTCGCTCATAGTTTGTGTTTGCTAAACAAAATAGTGCTGATGAGGTAAGTCCATGTGCAATTATAAGTACAAGCGCTCCAGTAAAACCTCAAGGGGTTTGAATAAGGATACCTGTTGTAACCAATCCTATATGACTAACTGAAGAGTAGGCGATTAGGGATTTTAAGTCATTTTGTCGTAGACAGATTAGTCCGGTCATAACGATTCCCCACAGGGCTAAAATTATAAAAGGGTAGCTCAGCTGTTTAGATAGTGGTTCAAGGATGTTTATTAGGCGTATTATACCATACCCCCCTAGTTTTAGCAGTACTGCAGCAAGGATTATGGAGCCCGCAATTGGTGCTTCTACGTGGGCTTTAGGTAACCATAGATGAACTCCGTAAAGGGGTATTTTTACAAGGAAAGCTAGGAGACAGCCTATTCATCATAATTTATCACTCAGGCAAGTGAGGACTAAAGGGTTAGAATACTGAAGGGTTAGTATGGATAAAGAACCTGTCTTGTTTTGAAGTATGAGAAGTGCGACAAGTAGTGGTAGAGATCCTGCTAAGGTGTAGAATAGGAAATAGGTTCCTGCATTCAACCGTTCTGTTTGATTACCTCATCGGGTGATAATTAACAAGGTTGGAATTAATGTGGCCTCAAATATAACATAAAACATAATTAATTCCGTGGCGCTAAATGCTATAATGAGGAAGATTTGTAAGGATGTAAGTAGTGTGATGTATATTCGTTGTCGGTTAACAGGGTTATTGGCTGAGTGGTTCTGGCTAGCAAGGATTATCAGTGGAAGGAGCCAGCATGTGAGAATTAATAAAGGGGTAGATAAAGGGTCAGTAGCTATTAATCCGCTTAAATTTGATCAAGCGGTGTCAGATGATCAAATAAGTCAATTGAGAGTAAATAAAGCAATGGTTAGACTATGCACTAATGTGGATGGTCATAACCATTTTTTAGGAATAAGTCATGTTGTGGGAATAAGCATAATCGTTGGAATAAGGATTTTTAACATTGTAGGATGTTTAAAGCTTGAAGACGATCTGTTCCGTGTGTGCGAGAGGTTGCTACTAGAAGAGCTAACCCAGCACTTGCCTCACATGCTGAAAAAGCAAGTATTAACATAGGGGTTGGGGAGAAATTAATTGAGTTTAATTGTAAAGTTCATAAGGATAGGGCAACATACAATGATAGTATTATTCCTTCTAAACATAAAAGAGCGGAAAGTAAGTGGTTTCGGTGAAAAGTTAATCCTATAAGTCCTAGGATGAATGTTGTTGAGAAAGCAAAGTGTACAGGTGTCATAAAACGATCGTGGATTCTAACCACGTGCTTTTGAGCCGAAATCAAGTGTTTTAATTATACTAATCGTTTATTCAGCTCATTCTAGGCCACCTTGGATCCACTCATAAATTAATCCTAGTGTAAGAAGAATAACAACTGATGATGCTCATATAAATGTGTAAGAGGGGAACTCTAATTGTATACCTCATGGAAGCGGAAGGAGAAGTGCAATCTCTAGATCAAATAAAAGAAATAAAATTGCTACTAGGAAGAATCGTAATGAAAAAGGGAGTCGGGCTGAACCTAGGGGGTCGAAACCACATTCATAGGGTGATAGTTTCTCTACATCTGGGTTTATTTGGGGTAACCAAAATGAGATGAGGGTTAGTAAAATGGAAAGGGAGGTTGATATTAGTAAAATTGTAATTAATAAGTTCATTATCTTTTCTTGGGTTTTAACCGAGACCGGGTGATTGGAAGTCACTCATACTTTTTAGTACTAAAAAGATAAGATCCTCATCAATAAATTGAGACATAAAGGAATAATCATACTACGTCGACAAAATGTCAGTATCATGCTGCAGCTTCAAATCCGAAGTGGTGTTGGGATGTGAAGTGGTATTGAATTTGTCGAATTAAACAAACTGCTAGGAATGTTGATCCAATGATTACGTGTAATCCGTGGAATCCTGTGGCTACAAAGAATGTTGATCCGTAAACACCATCAGCAATTGTGAAGGGGGCTTCATAATATTCTATCGCTTGAAGAAATGTGAAGTAGAAGCCTAGGAGAATAGTTAAGGTGAGTGAGTGAATAGTTTGTTTTCGTTCACCTTCTATAATGCTATGGTGAGCTCAAGTTACTGTGACACCAGAGGCAAGAAGAACCGCTGTATTAAGAAGTGGTACTTCAAAAGGATCTAGGGTGGTTACTCCAGAAGGAGGCCAGCAACCGCCTAATTCTGGGGTTGGAGCTAGACTGGCGTGGTAAAAAGCTCAGAAGAATCCAAGGAAGAAGAATACTTCTGAGGTGATAAATAGGATTATCCCATATCGTAACCCCTTTTGAACTGGCGGGGTGTGATGTCCTTGAAATGTCCCTTCTCGGATAATATCTCGCCATCATTGGATCATTGTTAGAAGTAGTAAAATTAATCCAATTGTTATTAAAACAGTTGAATTAAAATGGAATCAAATAGCTAACCCTGAAGTCATTAAAAGGGCTGCAATTGCACCTGTGAGGGGTCAGGGGCTTGGATCTACTATGTGGTATGCATGTGCTTGGTGGGCCATTAAACGTTTTCTTGTAGGTAGAGACTTAGCAAGAGTACAAAGACATAGGCTTGGATTATAGCAACGGCTACTTCTAACAATGTGAGTAAAAGTAGTAAAATTGTTGTTAATAATGCTACTGTAGGTATAAGAGGTATAAGAACAAATGCTGCTGTCGCGATAAGTTGAATAAGTAGGTGTCCTGCAGTTAAATTTGCTGTTAGTCGAACACCTAGGGCGATAGGTCGAATAAATAAGCTGATTGTTTCAATAATAATAAGTACGGGGATTAGTGGTATGGGTGTGCCTTCTGGTAATAGGTGACCTAGGGAGTGTGTGGGTGGTTGGTTTCGTATCCCAATGATGACAGTTGCTAATCATAAAGGTACTGCTAATCCTATATTTAAGGATAATTGGGTTGTAGGGGTAAAGGTGTATGGAAGTAACCCAAGTATATTTAAGGAAATTAGGAAGATTATTAATGACGCGAAAATTAATGCTCATTTATGACCTGTGGTATTTAGAGGAAGAAGAAGTTGTTTTGTAAATAGATTAATAAACCAGTTTTGTAATGTGAGTATACGGTTATTTATCCAACGAGATGAGGGGGTAGGGAATATAATTCAAGGTGTAATAATAGCTAAAGCCATCAATGGGATACCTAAAAACATAGGACTAATAAATTGGTCAAAGAAGCTTAATGTCATTGTCAGTTTCAAGGGGTTGTTTTTAATGTTTTAGTGCTTAAAACATTTGGTTCGTTAGGGTATTTATGTGCTATTACTTTAGGTGGAATAATAATGGTAAAGACTAATCATGTAAATAATAAAATTATTAATCAAGGTGAGGGATTTAATTGAGGCATGTCGCTAAGGGTGGTTGGGAGTCACCAATTTTTAGCTTAAAAGGCTAACGCTGAGGTCCAATTTAGCTTCTTAACGAGGCGTCTTCAAGTATAAGTGATGATCAGTTTTCAAATTGTTGTAGTGGTACCGCTTCTACCACAATAGGTATAAAGCTGTGGTTAGCACCACAAATTTCTGAACATTGTCCATAAAACACTCCTGGTCGTGATGTGATAAAAGCTGTTTGATTAAGCCGTCCTGGTACTGCGTCTATTTTTACCCCTAGAGAAGGTACTGCTCATGAGTGGAGTACATCTTCTGCAGACACTAAGACTCGAATTGGTGATTCAACCGGGATTACTATACGATGATCTGCTTCTAACAATCGAAATTGGCCTGGTGTGAGGTCTTGGGTTGGGATTATATATGAATCAAAGGCCAAGTCTTCATAATCAGTATATTCATAACTTCAGTATCATTGATGGCCGACTGCTTTAATTGTAAGGTGAGGGTCGTTTACCTCATCTATAAGATAAAGAATTCGCAGTGATGGAAGAGCGATTAGGATAAGAATAATTGCGGGGAGAACAGTTCAAATAATTTCAATTTCTTGTGAGTCTAATAAGAATTTGTTTGTTAATTTTGTAGTAACTATGGCTACAATAATATAAAGCACTAAAGTGCTAATCAGGAATACAATTATTAATGCATGATCATGAAAATGAAGTAGTTCTTCTATTACAGGTGATGCTGCGTCTTGAAAACCTAGTTGTGAGGGATAAGCCATTATTTAAGACATGTAGGGGTTTAACCAACAACTCTGCCTTGACAAGGCAGTATAATATTTTACTAATATCTTTAGTTAGTTGTGTAAAGAAAGTGGCAGAACGGTTTTGTGGGTGGCTTGAAACCATTTTATGGGGGTTCAATTCCCTCCTTTCTCGTTTAGTTGTTTGTTTGTACTTGAACAAAAGCAGGTTCCTCAAATGTGTGATATGGTGGGGGGCATCCATGAAGTCATTCAATGTTTGTTGAAGCCAATTCAACTATTAGTACTTCCCGTTTAGCAGCAAATGCTTCTCAGATAATAAATAAAAACATGATTACGGCGATTAAGGATACAAGTGATCCAATAGAAGAAACAGTGTTTCACAGTGAGTATGCGTCTGGGTAGTCAGAGTATCGTCGGGGTATACCGGCTAACCCTAGGAAGTGTTGAGGGAAGAATGTTAAGTTTACACCTGCAAATATTACACCAAAATGAATTTTAGTTCAAGAGTTGTGTAGAGTGTAGCCTGTAAATAAAGGAAATCAATGTACAAACCCTGCTATAATTGCAAATACGGCACCTATTGAAAGAACGTAGTGGAAGTGGGCAACTACATAATAAGTGTCGTGTAAGACAATGTCTAAAGAGGAGTTTGCTAATACAATTCCTGTTAACCCCCCAACAGTAAATAAGAAGATAAAACCTAGAGCTCATAGCAGAGGAGTTTCTCATTTAATAGAGCCTCCGTGAAGTGTGGCTAATCAACTAAATACTTTTACACCTGTGGGAATGGCAATAATTATTGTTGCTGAGGTGAAGTATGCTCGGGTGTCTACATCTATTCCTACTGTGAATATGTGGTGAGCTCAGACAATAAACCCTAAAAGTCCGATTGCTATTATTGCTCAAACTATTCCTATGTAACCGAAGGGCTCTTTTTTACCAGAATAATAAGCTACAATGTGGGAGATTATACCAAAGCCTGGGAGGATAAGGATATATACTTCAGGATGCCCAAAGAATCAAAATAAGTGTTGGTAAAGGATAGGGTCTCCCCCTCCAGAGGGGTCAAAAAATGTTGTGTTTAAGTTTCGATCTGTTAGAAGTATAGTAATTCCAGCTGCTAATACAGGAAGGGATAATAAAAGTAATACTGCGGTTACTAAGACTGCTCAAACAAATAATGGTGTTTGATATTGTGAGATCGATGGAGGTTTTATGTTAATGATAGTGGTGATAAAATTAATAGCCCCTAGAATTGATGAAACACCTGCTAAATGAAGAGAAAAGATTGTTAAGTCTACAGAGGCCCCAGCATGAGCTAAGTTACCTGCTAGCGGGGGGTAGACCGTTCAACCTGTACCCGCTCCAGCTTCTACTCCTGATGAAGCAAGCAGAAGAAGAAAAGAGGGTGGTAATAATCAAAAACTTATATTATTTATTCGAGGAAAAGCTATATCAGGCGCTCCGATTATTAACGGAATTAGTCAATTACCAAAACCCCCGATTATAATTGGTATAACTATAAAAAAAATTATTACGAAAGCATGAGCAGTTACAATAACATTATAGATTTGATCATCTCCCAGTAAAGCTCCTGGTTGACTTAGTTCTGCTCGGATTAAAAGGCTTAGTGCAGTGCCGACTATTCCGGCTCAAGCACCAAATACTAAGTATAGGGTGCCGATGTCTTTGTGATTAGTTGAGAAAAATCATCGTGTGATTGCCACAGGTAGGATGGCTGAGTAAGCGGTGGATTGTAACCCCACATACAGAGGTTTAAGCCCTCTTCATACCAAGCCTTGAGGTGTAATACATATAAGATTGCAAATCTTAAGTAGCCAATTAATTTTTGCCGGGGCTTTCCCCCCCGCCTTTCCGCCTTTTTAAGGCGGGGGGAAAAGTAGATGGATGCTCGCTGGTTGGAGTGTCTAGCTGTTAACTAGGAAATTGTAGGATCGAGGCCTACCCATCTAGTAAGGCTTTAGCTTAATTAAAGTGTCTGTTTTGCATACAGTAGATGTAGGTTAATTACCTGCAAGTCTTATCAAGGGTTAAAGGATTTTCACTTCTACTTAAGGCTTTGAAGGCCTTTGGTCTTTTATTAACCTAAACCCTTAGTTGATAATAGCTATTATACTAGGTAGGATAGGGAGAAGTATCAATGATATAATCGTTGATACAGATAGGTGGATAGTGGGCTGTTTGTTATTACATCGCCATTGGCTAGTTATAGGGGTGGTGTTGGGTGATAGGGTTAGTGTTATAGCATATGATAATCGCAGGTAAAAATAAAGGCTTAATAAAGCAGACAGCGCTGTGATTGTTGCAATTGTGTTTAATTCTTGTTTTGTTAGTTCAGATAAGATTATTCATTTGGGGCCGAATCCTGTAAGAGGTGGTAAACCCCCTAAGGATAGGAGGGCTAACGGGGCTAGCGCGGTTATTGTAGGGGATTTAGATCATGAAGTTGCTAGTGCATTAATAGAAGTTGCTTTATTTAGTTTAAATAGGTTAAAGATGGAAATTGTTATAAAAATATAGATTGCAAGAGTAATAAGTGTAAGTGATGGTGAGAATTGTAGAACAATAACCATTCAGCCAATGTGGGCAATTGATGAGTATGCTAAGATCTTTCGCAATTGTGTCTGATTTAATCCCCCTCAGCCCCCAACTATAGTAGATAGCATTGCTATAATAACCAGTACGGGGTTATCTAGGTTTATTTGTATTATTAGGGAAAAAGGAGCTAGTTTTTGTCACGTAGATATAATTAATCCGGTGGTAAGGTCTAGGCCTTGAAGTACTTCTGGTAATCATGTGTGAAGGGGTGCTATGCCAATTTTTAAGGCTAGGCCTAATATTATAATGGTTAGGGGTAATGGATGAGATAGTTCATCAATACCTCATTTTCCTGTAATCCATGCATTAGTGGAGCTAGCAAATAAGATTATTGCTGCGGCTGTAGCCTGGATGAGGAAATACTTTGTAGAAGCTTCTACAGACCGTGGGTGATGGTGTTGTGCTATTAAAGGAATAATTGCTAGTGTATTAATTTCTAGGCCTATTCATGCTAGTAATCAGTGTGAGCTTATGAATGTGATTGTAGTACCTAGGCCTAAACCTATTAGAAAGATTGATATAATGTAGGGGTTCATTAGCAAAGGGAGGGTTTTAACCTACATTTTTGGGGTATGGGCCCAAAAGCTTAATTTAGCTGACTTTACTTTAGGAAGTGGTGTAGTAGGAAGCACTAAGAGTTTTGATCTCTTAAGTGGGGTTCGAGTCCTCTCTTTCTAAGGAATTAGGGGGATTCTAACCCCCGTAATGCACTCTATCAAAGTGGTCCTTTAGTACTCAGGCATAATTCCTTATATATGTGGTGGGATCCCTGCTAGCGAAAGAGGCGCTGATAAGTGTCAAATAATTAATGCTAATGTTAGTGGTAGGAAGTTTTTTCAGATGAGGTGTATTAATTGGTCGTATCGGAATCGTGGGTATGAGGCTCGAACTCATAAGAATACTAAGGATAGTAGGGTTGCTTTAATTATAAGATTTGCTGTTGTTAGTTCAGGTAAGGAAGGGATATGAGATGCTCCTAGAAAAAGGATAGTTGACAAGGTGTTTATAAGTAAGATGTTGGCATATTCTGCAAGGAAAAAGAGTGCAAAAGGTCCTCCTGCGTATTCAACATTAAAACCCGAAACCAGTTCTGACTCCCCCTCTGTTAAATCAAATGGTGCCCGGTTTGTTTCAGCTAGTGTGGAGATATATCATATTGCTGCTAAAGGTCAGGCGGGGATAATAAGTCATAAGCTTTCTTGTGTAACCCCAAATGATTGTAGTGTGAAATTACCAGTGAAGATGATTAATGCTAGTAAAATTAATCCTAAGCTTACTTCGTAAGAAATAGTTTGGGCTACTGCTCGTAATGCTCCAATTAATGCATATTTTGAATTTGATGCTCAACCTGACCCTAGGATAGAGTAAACTGCAAGGCTTGATAGGGCTAAGATAAGTAGTATTCCCAGATTAATATTAATTACAGGGTGAGGTATTGGTAAGGGAGCTCATAATATAAGGGCAAGTGTTAATGCTAATACTGGGGTGGCAATAAATAAAATAGGTGAAGATGTTGAGGGTTTTACTGGTTCCTTAATAAATAATTTTACTCCATCTGCAATTGGTTGAAGTAGACCAAAAGGTCCTACGATATTAGGCCCTTTTCGGTGTTGTATATATCCTAATACTTTACGTTCCAGAAGAGTTAAGAAAGCAACTGCTAGTAGTACAGGAATAATATATATTAAAGGGTTAACAATTTGCGCTATAATTATGGTGGTCATAGTTGAGGAGAGGATTTGAACCTCTATTCAAAGGGCTTAGGTCTTTTGCAATAACCGGACTCTGCCACTTCAACATGTAGTTATATTCTGGATTTATTTTGTGTTATTTTAACCTTTAATATTTTTTCAAGGGTTAAAAAGTGGGCTTGTTTTTAAAACATGGGCCTATCCTTCTTGGTCCTTTCGTACTGAAGAAAGTCACACTCATAGATAGAAACTGACCTGGATTACTCCGGTCTGAACTCAGATCACGTAGGACTTTAATCGTTGAACAAACGAACCCTTAATAGCGGCTACACCATTAGGATGTCCTGATCCAACATCGAGGTCGTAAACCCTCTTGTCGATAGGGACTCTCAAAGAGGATTGCGCTGTTATCCCTGGGGTAACTAGGTTCATTAATCGGCTGTTGCCGGATCAATTGGTCAAATATTTTGGTACTTAGAAATGACATTCTTGGGTATAAGGTTTTCATCTCAATCCTCACGGAGGTTTTGTTTTACTCCGCGGTCGCCCCAACTAAAGATTTAAGATGAGGTCATCGTTTTAATTACCTTTTATGTGGTATTAATTTTTTAATAAATTCATCTATCATCTAAAGCTCCACAGGGTCTTCTCGTCTTATTTAATCCCCGCTTCTGCACGGGGAGATCAATTTCATTAACTGGAGTAAGGAGACAGTTTAGCCCTCGTTATGCCATTCATACAGGTCTTTATTTAAAAGACAAGTGATTGCGCTACCTTTGCACGGTCAAAATACCGCGGCCGTTAAACTTATGGTCACAGGGCAGGCGGGACCTCTTATTCATTATGTTATGCAAGAGGCGGTGTTTTTGGTAAACAGGCGAGGCTATTATCATATTTGCCGAGTTCCTTCTCACTCTTTTAGTTTATCCTAGATAGCAATCCAGTGTGGGGTTGATGATTTTTATTGTTGTTTTTTCTTGTTCTTTATTTATTACAACATTTCCCTCTTGAAATTGGGGTCATTAAATCTCGGTGTTAGTTCGATCCGAGGCACACTTTTGCTAAAGGAGAGAATCTTAACTTCTCTTATTACTCATATTAACATTATCACTTTCATGTGTTATGAAAAGGCCTGATGAATTTAGGGGTTTAAGAATGTTTATCTGAATTAAAAGTTTTACTAGTGCTTGAGCTTTAACGCTTTCTATATCGATGGCTGCTTTCAGGCCCACTAAGGCATTTGTGTACTTTGGTGTTTTTGATCTTTAACCTCCATTGTAAGGTTGTGTCCTATGTCAAAAGAGCTGTACCCCTTTTGACTAACTCTATATTATTATTAACTAAATCTGTTTGTTTAAATTTTAGGTGAATTAAGGGTTTAATATAGGCTGAACTTTTATTCATTTTTCAGGCAACCAGCTATAACTAAGCTCGTTTGGTTTATCACCTCTACTCGGAGCTCATTCCAACCTTTTGCCACAGGTACGGATTAGTCCATTATGTCTTGACTGTCTCGGAGTAGCTCGCTTAGTTTCGGGGTATCAAACTAAAGATCTCTTTGCTTGGGATGTACTTGTTAAACCATTATGCAAAAGGTACAAGATTTAATCTTTGCTGCTCTTTACTTAAGTTATTTTTTTAATTTCTTTTTCAGCTTTCCCTTGCGGTACTAGTTTTGTAGCTTCATTATTCCTTTTCAGTCTCCCTTACTTGGGCTATAAAATGTTTTAATATTACTTTTTAGGGTATTAGGGGTTATCTTTAGTTTTTATTTGAATTTAGTGTGTGAGCTAGCATATGGGTATCAGAGCAGTTCTATTTGCAAGAACAACTTCTCGGTGTAAGTGAGATGCTTTAACTATTTCAGCTATGCTTTGGTATTCCAAGCACACCTTCCGGTACACTTACCATGTTACGACTTGCCTCCCCTTGTATTTCATTTAGGTTTTAATTAATCGTAGTTATGTTATTGGGGAGAGTGACGGGCGGTGTGTGCGCGCTTTAGAGCCAGTTTCAGGTGAACACTCTATTTCCTCCTTACTGCTAAATCCTCCTTTAGGTTTATATTTCAATATACCATCCGTATTCATTAATAAATGAGTGTAGCCCATTTCTTCCCCTATTATAAACTACACCTCGACCTGACGTTTTGGGTTAACACTAGTTTTGCTCACTGTTGTTCTTTCACAAGGTAAGCTGACGACGGCGGTATATAAATTGATTAAGCAAAATAGGGTGAGGTTTAACGGGGGTTATCAGTTATAGAACAGGCTCCTCTAGGTGGGTGTAAAGCACCGCCAAGTCCTTTGGGTTTTAAGCTAAAGCTCGTAGTACCCGGGCGAGTATAATGTAATTAAAATACTTTCGTTTAAGACTATGCATAGTGGGGTATCTAATCCCAGTTTGTTTCATAGCTTTCGTGGGTTCAGTTTTGTAAAGTCACTTTCGTAAATGAGTCTCATACCTTCGGATGCGTATGACAGCCTGGAAGATGTTTAACTTTAGTCTTTTAATACTTAACCACTCTTTACGCCGATTTCTATTATCTTGAGCCTCTCGTATAACCGCGGTGGCTGGCACGAGTTTTACCGGCTCTAAAAACCTTAACTAAGTCAAGTTTACACTTATGGCTTAATGTTTATCACTGCTGAATTCCCTTGGGGGTGTGGCTAAGCAAGGTGTCATGGGCGATCATATGTGCCTGATACCAGCTCCTTGATCTCATAAGAGGGTTAAGGGCATTCTCACGGGGGTGCGGATGCTTGCATGTGTAAGTTTGGTTATAGATAATAGTAAAGCTAGGACCAAGCCTTTGTGCTTTCGGAACTTTCTAGGGTTCATAATAACATCTTCAGTGTTATGCTTTAAGTCTTAAGCTACGATGGCCTTCTAGTATTTTACCCTAGTTGTTGTAATAAATAGATAAGATATGATATATTTTTTTAAAAACTGGTAATACATAAATACGAAACTACACATCGTTTTGTACATTTATAAGCCAATAGATAACCTTGGGACCTTATTGTTTAAACTAGATTAATTAAATTGTTAGTTACCTTAGGGCCTTAGGGGGGTTGGGGGGTTTTTTCTTTAAAAACAGAAGGGGGGGCGACCTAAGAGGATTATAGTATTTATTATGCTCTAGAAAACTCTATATGCGATTCTTAAGTAATGTAATTTCAACACTACACTAATATTACTCAATAAGGAACGAATGTTCAACCTTCTGTCATAGGGCCGCGTGCACTCTGAAATGTTCACGAAGGGAAAAAAAAAAGAGAACCAGCTGCCCCCGTGGAGAGAACGCTCGGCTTGGGGGGTAACGAGTCGAAGGTTTAACACCATTAGTCAATGTAAGCGTCGATGAAAGTGTGCGGGTTAATAAATTAATGGACCTGAAAAAGGAGGAGATGCCAGGAATAATTCACCTTTTAGGTAGCAACCCTTCAATAGGGGCTCCTGACCATCAAGAACCGTTATCCTTAAGTTATATACTGGTTGGTAGGCTCTTACTACATACAATTTTTAATTTAATGATATTTGGAGTCTTGGTATATCATTACTTATGAGTTTTTTATTAGATCTTAAATCTCTCAGCATTATTACTCTTAGTGCATTCTTAAATTTATGGTTTATGTCTACCTTAGTAATATAGTTTATTTATATGTTTAATATAATTTAATGGTTTTTATACATAAAATGTCCTAAGGAATTAATATTATGCACTGTATATATATATATGGATATTTCATATATGTACCAGAAAATATTTTAACTTAGAATATCAGCTTTGGGAGCTGGTGGCGGGAGTTAGAGTCTCCTTTTTCTGAGCAGTGGGGAGGGGTTTAACCTCCGGCCTCCGGTTTACAAAACCGGCGCTCTAATACTGAGCTACAAATGCAGTTTAATTTAAGAACTTTGTTTTCTATTCAACCGGATGCAGGTAGAGCTATTAGGAAGATTATGAAATAAATAACTGAGGCTAATTGACCAATTAAAATATAAGGGGGTTCTACAGGCATTCCTCCAATTCATGTAAGAATTATTATGTCTGCAACTAGTATTCAGAATATAAGTTGACCAAAGGGTCGGAAGGTGAGTCCTCGTTGTTTTGATGTGTGAAGAATTGGTACTAGTATTAATACTAAAATTGAGAATAGTAAGGCTAATACACCCCCTAGTTTATTTGGAATTGATCGTAGGATAGCGTAGGCGAATAGAAAATATCATTCGGGTTTAATATGAGGGGGGGTTACTAAGGGGTTTGCTGGTGTAAAGTTGTCAGGGTCCCCTAGAATGTTAGGTGTGAAGAGAGCAATTGATGTTAGGGTAATTAATAATGCGGCAAATCCTAATAGGTCTTTGTAAGAGAAGTAGGGGTGAAATGAGACTTTGTCTGCGTCAGAGTTAATCCCGGCGGGGTTATTTGATCCTGTTTCATGGAGGAAAAGTAGGTGGACCATTGATGCAGCCGCAACAATGAATGGAAGTAAGAAATGGAATGCGAAGAATCGGGTTAGGGTGGCGTTGTCTACAGAGAACCCTCCTCACACTCATTGTACTAAATCATTTCCGATGTATGGCACAGCTGATATCAGGTTAGTAATGACCGTGGCTCCTCAAAAGGATATTTGTCCTCAGGGTAGTACATATCCTACGAATGCAGTGGCTATTACAAGAAGCAGAAGAATTACTCCCACGTTTCAGGTTTCTTTATATAAGTAGGATCCGTAATAAAGACCTCGTGCAATGTGAAGGTAAATACAGATAAAAAAGAAGGATGCTCCGTTGGCATGTATATTTCGGATGAGTCAGCCGTAATTTACGTCACGACAAATGTGTGTGACCGAAGAAAAAGCGGTTGCAATATCTGAGGTGTAATGTATTGCTAGGAATAGTCCTGTAAGGATTTGGGCTATTAAGCATAGCCCTAAAAGAGACCCAAAGTTTCATCATACAGAGATGTTTGATGGTGCAGGTAGATCTACAAGAGCGTTATTTGCGATTTTAATGATTGGGTGGGTTTTTCGAATGTTGGCCATTGGGTTTTTATAGTTGAATTACAACGGTGGTTTTTCAAGCCATTAGTCCTGGTTAGAATCCTGGTAAAAACTATGACTTATTTGATATTCTTATTATTAATAGGGTTAATTTTTGGTTTAATTGCGGTGGCTTCCAACCCCTCCCCATACTTTGCTGCTTTAGGGTTAGTTGTTGTAGCTGGAATGGGGTGTGTGGTGTTATAGTGAGTTTTGGGGGGCCTTTCTTATCTTTAGTTTTGTTTTTAATCTACTTGGGGGGAATGTTAGTTGTTTTTGCGTATTCCGCTGCTTTAGCCGCTGAGCCCTACCCTGAGAGCTGAGGTAGTTGATCTGTTGCAGTTTACGGGGTTTTGTATTTCATAGGGGTAGTTTTATTTTTATTTTATTTCTACGGAGGGTGGTACGAGAGCTCTTGAGTGCCTGTAGATGATTTATCAGGTTTATCAGTATTTCGGGGGGATATGTCCGGAGTATCTTTAATGTATTCTTCAGGAGGTTGGGTTTTAGTTATTAGTGCTTGGGTTCTTTTGTTAACTTTATTTGTTGTACTGGAGTTAACACGAGGTCTTGCTCGCGGTACACTTCGAGTGGTTTAAATTAATAATGCTATGGTAAGGGTAAGGGTTAGAATAAATAGTATTAAATAGGTTTTAATTATACCTTTTTGGGTGTTACTTGTAGTTGTAATTAGAGGGAGGTTAAGGGTTGATGAGGCTTTGGGACCAATTTTCTCTAATCATGTTATGTCAATGGTTTGAGAGGCAATTTTTTGTCCTAATTGAAGGGATAATTCAATAGGTAATCGGTGAATAATAAGTGGGTAAAATCCTAGTGCATTAGAAAATAAATGGGGGGTTTTTTTAGGGGTAATATTTAATTGCTTAGATGTATTTAGGGCTATTTCTAAAGCTGTAATTAATCCAATCGCTGTAACAATAAGGGCGGCTATTTTAGTATAATATGGTATAGTTATAACTGGGTTCTTTATAGGTGTTATGTTTGATGTGATAATTAAGCCTGCGATAATACTCCCTCAAGCTAACCGTTTGATCGGGTTAATTAGTGGCTTGCTATTTTCATTAATTGGTGATAAGGGATTGAATCGTGGGTAGCCTATATTCACATAATAAACAATTCGTAGGCTGTAGACTGCTGTAAAGGAAGTGGCAATTAAAGTTAATAATAGGGCTCAGGCGTTTAAGTAAGAGGTGTTTATTGATTCAATAATGGCATCTTTTGAGAAAAATCCGGCCAGGAAAGGGGTTCCTGTTAAAGCTAGACTGCCTAGGGTGAGAGAGGACGAGGTGAAGGGAGTGAGATGGTGTATTCCTCCTATCTTACGGATATCTTGCTCATCGTTTAGGCTATGAATTAATGACCCCGAACATAAAAATAATATAGCTTTAAAGAAAGCGTGGGTACAGATATGAAGGAATGCTAATTGGGGTTGATTAAGACCGATCGTGACCATTATTAATCCTAGCTGACTGGATGTAGAAAATGCTACAATTTTTTTGATGTCGTTTTGTGTCAGAGCGCAGATAGCTGTAAATAAAGTGGTTAATGCTCCAAGACAAAGGCATGTTGTTAGGATAATAGGGTTATTTTCCATTAAAGGGCTTATTCGAATCAGTAAAAAAATCCCCGCAACCACTATTGTGCTTGAGTGTAGTAGGGCAGATACCGGAGTAGGACCCTCTATAGCTGAGGGTAGCCATGGGTGCAAACCAAATTGAGCTGACTTTCCTGTTGCAGCTAGGACCAGGCCTAACAGTGGAAGGGTGAGGTTTTCATTTTCAGCTAATGTAAATATTT
Source organism: Hippocampus guttulatus (assembly GCF_054856545.1). Taxonomy (NCBI): domain Eukaryota; kingdom Metazoa; phylum Chordata; class Actinopteri; order Syngnathiformes; family Syngnathidae; genus Hippocampus; species Hippocampus guttulatus. The sequence goes on along the minus strand of NW_028233920.1, from coordinate 24,781 downwards.
GATTTATTTCCCAAGAATTTAAGTTTATAGCAATTCAGGCTATAAATAAAATCAATCCGATATCTCCGATTCGGTTATATACAACTGCCTGGATCGCGGCTATATTAGCGTCGGCACGTCCATACCATCACCCAATTAAAAGAAAGGATATAATACCAACTCCTTCCCAACCAATGAATAGTTGAAATATGTTATTTGAAGTTACTAGAATTATTATAGCGATTAGGAACATTAGAAGGTATTTAAAAAATCGGTTTATAACAGGGTCAGAGTGTATATATCAAGATGCAAATTCCAGGATAGATCATGTGACGTATAAAGCCACAGGGGTAAAAATCACTGAGTATAGGTCAAATTTAAAGCTAATATTAATATCAAAAGTTGATGTATTTATTCAAGATCATGTAGTAATAATAGTTTCTAACCCTTCATTAATAAATAGTATAAGGGGTAATAGGCTAATTATAAATGATATTTTAACTGAATTTTTAACCCACCCAGTCGATCAGTTATGAGGGAGTGGTTTAGTTGTTATTGTTGAAATTAAGGGTATTAGTAGGAAAGTGAAGATAATTAAAAGGCTTGAGGATATTATTAAAGAGGTGGAGTGCATAACTACTGCTTGGATTTGCACCAAGAGTTTTTGGTTCCTAAGACCAACGGATTAACTAATATCCTTCAGAAGTTTCGAATGAGCTTTGGAGTTAAACCAAAGGGGCAAAAATTAGCAGTTTATGTTGTCTTCGGACCTCCTTCGGTGGATAAAAGGATTTTAACCTTTATTTTTAGAATCACAATCTAATGTTCTTTTTAAACTATATCTACAGAAAGTTCAACCTCATAACAACCCAGGCTTCATGATTAGGAGGATAAGTGGTATGAGGTGAAGTGTTATGATTAAGTGTTCTCGGGAGTGTGAAGGTTCTATGTGAAGCAGGTGATTAGTTAATGGTCCTCGTTGGGTTGTAAGAAATAGATATAATGAATATGCTGCAGTAATAAGTGTACCAAGGCCTGTGAGAATTAAGGTTCAAGGCGATCAATTAAAAAGAGATGAAATGATTATTAACTCCCCTATTAGATTAGGTAGAGGAGGTAAAGCTATGTTTGCCAGGCTGGCAGCGAATCATCAGGTAGCCATTAAGGGTAATACCATTTGTAGGCCTCGGGCTAATATTATTGTTCGGCTATGGGTTCGCTCATAGTTTGTGTTTGCTAAACAAAATAGTGCTGATGAGGTAAGTCCATGTGCAATTATAAGTACAAGCGCTCCAGTAAAACCTCAAGGGGTTTGAATAAGGATACCTGTTGTAACCAATCCTATATGACTAACTGAAGAGTAGGCGATTAGGGATTTTAAGTCATTTTGTCGTAGACAGATTAGTCCGGTCATAACGATTCCCCACAGGGCTAAAATTATAAAAGGGTAGCTCAGCTGTTTAGATAGTGGTTCAAGGATGTTTATTAGGCGTATTATACCATACCCCCCTAGTTTTAGCAGTACTGCAGCAAGGATTATGGAGCCCGCAATTGGTGCTTCTACGTGGGCTTTAGGTAACCATAGATGAACTCCGTAAAGGGGTATTTTTACAAGGAAAGCTAGGAGACAGCCTATTCATCATAATTTATCACTCAGGCAAGTGAGGACTAAAGGGTTAGAATACTGAAGGGTTAGTATGGATAAAGAACCTGTCTTGTTTTGAAGTATGAGAAGTGCGACAAGTAGTGGTAGAGATCCTGCTAAGGTGTAGAATAGGAAATAGGTTCCTGCATTCAACCGTTCTGTTTGATTACCTCATCGGGTGATAATTAACAAGGTTGGAATTAATGTGGCCTCAAATATAACATAAAACATAATTAATTCCGTGGCGCTAAATGCTATAATGAGGAAGATTTGTAAGGATGTAAGTAGTGTGATGTATATTCGTTGTCGGTTAACAGGGTTATTGGCTGAGTGGTTCTGGCTAGCAAGGATTATCAGTGGAAGGAGCCAGCATGTGAGAATTAATAAAGGGGTAGATAAAGGGTCAGTAGCTATTAATCCGCTTAAATTTGATCAAGCGGTGTCAGATGATCAAATAAGTCAATTGAGAGTAAATAAAGCAATGGTTAGACTATGCACTAATGTGGATGGTCATAACCATTTTTTAGGAATAAGTCATGTTGTGGGAATAAGCATAATCGTTGGAATAAGGATTTTTAACATTGTAGGATGTTTAAAGCTTGAAGACGATCTGTTCCGTGTGTGCGAGAGGTTGCTACTAGAAGAGCTAACCCAGCACTTGCCTCACATGCTGAAAAAGCAAGTATTAACATAGGGGTTGGGGAGAAATTAATTGAGTTTAATTGTAAAGTTCATAAGGATAGGGCAACATACAATGATAGTATTATTCCTTCTAAACATAAAAGAGCGGAAAGTAAGTGGTTTCGGTGAAAAGTTAATCCTATAAGTCCTAGGATGAATGTTGTTGAGAAAGCAAAGTGTACAGGTGTCATAAAACGATCGTGGATTCTAACCACGTGCTTTTGAGCCGAAATCAAGTGTTTTAATTATACTAATCGTTTATTCAGCTCATTCTAGGCCACCTTGGATCCACTCATAAATTAATCCTAGTGTAAGAAGAATAACAACTGATGATGCTCATATAAATGTGTAAGAGGGGAACTCTAATTGTATACCTCATGGAAGCGGAAGGAGAAGTGCAATCTCTAGATCAAATAAAAGAAATAAAATTGCTACTAGGAAGAATCGTAATGAAAAAGGGAGTCGGGCTGAACCTAGGGGGTCGAAACCACATTCATAGGGTGATAGTTTCTCTACATCTGGGTTTATTTGGGGTAACCAAAATGAGATGAGGGTTAGTAAAATGGAAAGGGAGGTTGATATTAGTAAAATTGTAATTAATAAGTTCATTATCTTTTCTTGGGTTTTAACCGAGACCGGGTGATTGGAAGTCACTCATACTTTTTAGTACTAAAAAGATAAGATCCTCATCAATAAATTGAGACATAAAGGAATAATCATACTACGTCGACAAAATGTCAGTATCATGCTGCAGCTTCAAATCCGAAGTGGTGTTGGGATGTGAAGTGGTATTGAATTTGTCGAATTAAACAAACTGCTAGGAATGTTGATCCAATGATTACGTGTAATCCGTGGAATCCTGTGGCTACAAAGAATGTTGATCCGTAAACACCATCAGCAATTGTGAAGGGGGCTTCATAATATTCTATCGCTTGAAGAAATGTGAAGTAGAAGCCTAGGAGAATAGTTAAGGTGAGTGAGTGAATAGTTTGTTTTCGTTCACCTTCTATAATGCTATGGTGAGCTCAAGTTACTGTGACACCAGAGGCAAGAAGAACCGCTGTATTAAGAAGTGGTACTTCAAAAGGATCTAGGGTGGTTACTCCAGAAGGAGGCCAGCAACCGCCTAATTCTGGGGTTGGAGCTAGACTGGCGTGGTAAAAAGCTCAGAAGAATCCAAGGAAGAAGAATACTTCTGAGGTGATAAATAGGATTATCCCATATCGTAACCCCTTTTGAACTGGCGGGGTGTGATGTCCTTGAAATGTCCCTTCTCGGATAATATCTCGCCATCATTGGATCATTGTTAGAAGTAGTAAAATTAATCCAATTGTTATTAAAACAGTTGAATTAAAATGGAATCAAATAGCTAACCCTGAAGTCATTAAAAGGGCTGCAATTGCACCTGTGAGGGGTCAGGGGCTTGGATCTACTATGTGGTATGCATGTGCTTGGTGGGCCATTAAACGTTTTCTTGTAGGTAGAGACTTAGCAAGAGTACAAAGACATAGGCTTGGATTATAGCAACGGCTACTTCTAACAATGTGAGTAAAAGTAGTAAAATTGTTGTTAATAATGCTACTGTAGGTATAAGAGGTATAAGAACAAATGCTGCTGTCGCGATAAGTTGAATAAGTAGGTGTCCTGCAGTTAAATTTGCTGTTAGTCGAACACCTAGGGCGATAGGTCGAATAAATAAGCTGATTGTTTCAATAATAATAAGTACGGGGATTAGTGGTATGGGTGTGCCTTCTGGTAATAGGTGACCTAGGGAGTGTGTGGGTTGGTTTCGTATCCCAATGATGACAGTTGCTAATCATAAAGGTACTGCTAATCCTATATTTAAGGATAATTGGGTTGTAGGGGTAAAGGTGTATGGAAGTAACCCAAGTATATTTAAGGAAATTAGGAAGATTATTAATGACGCGAAAATTAATGCTCATTTATGACCTGTGGTATTTAGAGGAAGAAGAAGTTGTTTTGTAAATAGATTAATAAACCAGTTTTGTAATGTGAGTATACGGTTATTTATCCAACGAGATGAGGGGGTAGGGAATATAATTCAAGGTGTAATAATAGCTAAAGCCATCAATGGGATACCTAAAAACATAGGACTAATAAATTGGTCAAAGAAGCTTAATGTCATTGTCAGTTTCAAGGGGTTGTTTTTAATGTTTTAGTGCTTAAAACATTTGGTTCGTTAGGGTATTTATGTGCTATTACTTTAGGTGGAATAATAATGGTAAAGACTAATCATGTAAATAATAAAATTATTAATCAAGGTGAGGGATTTAATTGAGGCATGTCGCTAAGGGTGGTTGGGAGTCACCAATTTTTAGCTTAAAAGGCTAACGCTGAGGTCCAATTTAGCTTCTTAACGAGGCGTCTTCAAGTATAAGTGATGATCAGTTTTCAAATTGTTGTAGTGGTACCGCTTCTACCACAATAGGTATAAAGCTGTGGTTAGCACCACAAATTTCTGAACATTGTCCATAAAACACTCCTGGTCGTGATGTGATAAAAGCTGTTTGATTAAGCCGTCCTGGTACTGCGTCTATTTTTACCCCTAGAGAAGGTACTGCTCATGAGTGGAGTACATCTTCTGCAGACACTAAGACTCGAATTGGTGATTCAACCGGGATTACTATACGATGATCTGCTTCTAACAATCGAAATTGGCCTGGTGTGAGGTCTTGGGTTGGGATTATATATGAATCAAAGGCCAAGTCTTCATAATCAGTATATTCATAACTTCAGTATCATTGATGGCCGACTGCTTTAATTGTAAGGTGAGGGTCGTTTACCTCATCTATAAGATAAAGAATTCGCAGTGATGGAAGAGCGATTAGGATAAGAATAATTGCGGGGAGAACAGTTCAAATAATTTCAATTTCTTGTGAGTCTAATAAGAATTTGTTTGTTAATTTTGTAGTAACTATGGCTACAATAATATAAAGCACTAAAGTGCTAATCAGGAATACAATTATTAATGCATGATCATGAAAATGAAGTAGTTCTTCTATTACAGGTGATGCTGCGTCTTGAAAACCTAGTTGTGAGGGATAAGCCATTATTTAAGACATGTAGGGGTTTAACCAACAACTCTGCCTTGACAAGGCAGTATAATATTTTACTAATATCTTTAGTTAGTTGTGTAAAGAAAGTGGCAGAACGGTTTTGTGGGTGGCTTGAAACCATTTTATGGGGGTTCAATTCCCTCCTTTCTCGTTTAGTTGTTTGTTTGTACTTGAACAAAAGCAGGTTCCTCAAATGTGTGATATGGTGGGGGGCATCCATGAAGTCATTCAATGTTTGTTGAAGCCAATTCAACTATTAGTACTTCCCGTTTAGCAGCAAATGCTTCTCAGATAATAAATAAAAACATGATTACGGCGATTAAGGATACAAGTGATCCAATAGAAGAAACAGTGTTTCACAGTGAGTATGCGTCTGGGTAGTCAGAGTATCGTCGGGGTATACCGGCTAACCCTAGGAAGTGTTGAGGGAAGAATGTTAAGTTTACACCTGCAAATATTACACCAAAATGAATTTTAGTTCAAGAGTTGTGTAGAGTGTAGCCTGTAAATAAAGGAAATCAATGTACAAACCCTGCTATAATTGCAAATACGGCACCTATTGAAAGAACGTAGTGGAAGTGGGCAACTACATAATAAGTGTCGTGTAAGACAATGTCTAAAGAGGAGTTTGCTAATACAATTCCTGTTAACCCCCCAACAGTAAATAAGAAGATAAAACCTAGAGCTCATAGCAGAGGAGTTTCTCATTTAATAGAGCCTCCGTGAAGTGTGGCTAATCAACTAAATACTTTTACACCTGTGGGAATGGCAATAATTATTGTTGCTGAGGTGAAGTATGCTCGGGTGTCTACATCTATTCCTACTGTGAATATGTGGTGAGCTCAGACAATAAACCCTAAAAGTCCGATTGCTATTATTGCTCAAACTATTCCTATGTAACCGAAGGGCTCTTTTTTACCAGAATAATAAGCTACAATGTGGGAGATTATACCAAAGCCTGGGAGGATAAGGATATATACTTCAGGATGCCCAAAGAATCAAAATAAGTGTTGGTAAAGGATAGGGTCTCCCCCTCCAGAGGGGTCAAAAAATGTTGTGTTTAAGTTTCGATCTGTTAGAAGTATAGTAATTCCAGCTGCTAATACAGGAAGGGATAATAAAAGTAATACTGCGGTTACTAAGACTGCTCAAACAAATAATGGTGTTTGATATTGTGAGATCGATGGAGGTTTTATGTTAATGATAGTGGTGATAAAATTAATAGCCCCTAGAATTGATGAAACACCTGCTAAATGAAGAGAAAAGATTGTTAAGTCTACAGAGGCCCCAGCATGAGCTAAGTTACCTGCTAGCGGGGGGTAGACCGTTCAACCTGTACCCGCTCCAGCTTCTACTCCTGATGAAGCAAGCAGAAGAAGAAAAGAGGGTGGTAATAATCAAAAACTTATATTATTTATTCGAGGAAAAGCTATATCAGGCGCTCCGATTATTAACGGAATTAGTCAATTACCAAAACCCCCGATTATAATTGGTATAACTATAAAAAAAATTATTACGAAAGCATGAGCAGTTACAATAACATTATAGATTTGATCATCTCCCAGTAAAGCTCCTGGTTGACTTAGTTCTGCTCGGATTAAAAGGCTTAGTGCAGTGCCGACTATTCCGGCTCAAGCACCAAATACTAAGTATAGGGTGCCGATGTCTTTGTGATTAGTTGAGAAAAATCATCGTGTGATTGCCACAGGTAGGATGGCTGAGTAAGCGGTGGATTGTAACCCCACATACAGAGGTTTAAGCCCTCTTCATACCAAGCCTTGAGGTGTAATACATATAAGATTGCAAATCTTAAGTAGCCAATTAATTTTTGCCGGGGCTTTCCCCCCCGCCTTTCCGCCTTTTTAAGGCGGGGGGAAAAGTAGATGGATGCTCGCTGGTTGGAGTGTCTAGCTGTTAACTAGGAAATTGTAGGATCGAGGCCTACCCATCTAGTAAGGCTTTAGCTTAATTAAAGTGTCTGTTTTGCATACAGTAGATGTAGGTTAATTACCTGCAAGTCTTATCAAGGGTTAAAGGATTTTCACTTCTACTTAAGGCTTTGAAGGCCTTTGGTCTTTTATTAACCTAAACCCTTAGTTGATAATAGCTATTATACTAGGTAGGATAGGGAGAAGTATCAATGATATAATCGTTGATACAGATAGGTGGATAGTGGGCTGTTTGTTATTACATCGCCATTGGCTAGTTATAGGGGTGGTGTTGGGTGATAGGGTTAGTGTTATAGCATATGATAATCGCAGGTAAAAATAAAGGCTTAATAAAGCAGACAGCGCTGTGATTGTTGCAATTGTGTTTAATTCTTGTTTTGTTAGTTCAGATAAGATTATTCATTTGGGGCCGAATCCTGTAAGAGGTGGTAAACCCCCTAAGGATAGGAGGGCTAACGGGGCTAGCGCGGTTATTGTAGGGGATTTAGATCATGAAGTTGCTAGTGCATTAATAGAAGTTGCTTTATTTAGTTTAAATAGGTTAAAGATGGAAATTGTTATAAAAATATAGATTGCAAGAGTAATAAGTGTAAGTGATGGTGAGAATTGTAGAACAATAACCATTCAGCCAATGTGGGCAATTGATGAGTATGCTAAGATCTTTCGCAATTGTGTCTGATTTAATCCCCCTCAGCCCCCAACTATAGTAGATAGCATTGCTATAATAACCAGTACGGGGTTATCTAGGTTTATTTGTATTATTAGGGAAAAAGGAGCTAGTTTTTGTCACGTAGATATAATTAATCCGGTGGTAAGGTCTAGGCCTTGAAGTACTTCTGGTAATCATGTGTGAAGGGGTGCTATGCCAATTTTTAAGGCTAGGCCTAATATTATAATGGTTAGGGGTAATGGATGAGATAGTTCATCAATACCTCATTTTCCTGTAATCCATGCATTAGTGGAGCTAGCAAATAAGATTATTGCTGCGGCTGTAGCCTGGATGAGGAAATACTTTGTAGAAGCTTCTACAGACCGTGGGTGATGGTGTTGTGCTATTAAAGGAATAATTGCTAGTGTATTAATTTCTAGGCCTATTCATGCTAGTAATCAGTGTGAGCTTATGAATGTGATTGTAGTACCTAGGCCTAAACCTATTAGAAAGATTGATATAATGTAGGGGTTCATTAGCAAAGGGAGGGTTTTAACCTACATTTTTGGGGTATGGGCCCAAAAGCTTAATTTAGCTGACTTTACTTTAGGAAGTGGTGTAGTAGGAAGCACTAAGAGTTTTGATCTCTTAAGTGGGGTTCGAGTCCTCTCTTTCTAAGGAATTAGGGGGATTCTAACCCCCGTAATGCACTCTATCAAAGTGGTCCTTTAGTACTCAGGCATAATTCCTTATATATGTGGTGGGATCCCTGCTAGCGAAAGAGGCGCTGATAAGTGTCAAATAATTAATGCTAATGTTAGTGGTAGGAAGTTTTTTCAGATGAGTGTGTATTAATTGGTCGTATCGGAATCGTGGGTATGAGGCTCGAACTCATAAGAATACTAAGGATAGTAGGGTTGCTTTAATTATAAGATTTGCTGTTGTTAGTTCAGGTAAGGAAGGGATATGAGATGCTCCTAGAAAAAGGATAGTTGACAAGGTGTTTATAAGTAAGATGTTGGCATATTCTGCAAGGAAAAAGAGTGCAAAAGGTCCTCCTGCGTATTCAACATTAAAACCCGAAACCAGTTCTGACTCCCCCTCTGTTAAATCAAATGGTGCCCGGTTTGTTTCAGCTAGTGTGGAGATATATCATATTGCTGCTAAAGGTCAGGCGGGGATAATAAGTCATAAGCTTTCTTGTGTAACCCCAAATGATTGTAGTGTGAAATTACCAGTGAAGATGATTAATGCTAGTAAAATTAATCCTAAGCTTACTTCGTAAGAAATAGTTTGGGCTACTGCTCGTAATGCTCCAATTAATGCATATTTTGAATTTGATGCTCAACCTGACCCTAGGATAGAGTAAACTGCAAGGCTTGATAGGGCTAAGATAAGTAGTATTCCCAGATTAATATTAATTACAGGGTGAGGTATTGGTAAGGGAGCTCATAATATAAGGGCAAGTGTTAATGCTAATACTGGGGTGGCAATAAATAAAATAGGTGAAGATGTTGAGGGTTTTACTGGTTCCTTAATAAATAATTTTACTCCATCTGCAATTGGTTGAAGTAGACCAAAAGGTCCTACGATATTAGGCCCTTTTCGGTGTTGTATATATCCTAATACTTTACGTTCCAGAAGAGTTAAGAAAGCAACTGCTAGTAGTACAGGAATAATATATATTAAAGGGTTAACAATTTGCGCTATAATTATGGTGGTCATAGTTGAGGAGAGGATTTGAACCTCTATTCAAAGGGCTTAGGTCTTTTGCAATAACCGGACTCTGCCACTTCAACATGTAGTTATATTCTGGATTTATTTTGTGTTATTTTAACCTTTAATATTTTTTCAAGGGTTAAAAAGTGGGCTTGTTTTAAAACATGGGCCTATCCTTCTTGGTCCTTTCGTACTGAAGAAAGTCACACTCATAGATAGAAACTGACCTGGATTACTCCGGTCTGAACTCAGATCACGTAGGACTTTAATCGTTGAACAAACGAACCCTTAATAGCGGCTACACCATTAGGATGTCCTGATCCAACATCGAGGTCGTAAACCCTCTTGTCGATAGGGACTCTCAAAGAGGATTGCGCTGTTATCCCTGGGGTAACTAGGTTCATTAATCGGCTGTTGCCGGATCAATTGGTCAAATATTTTGGTACTTAGAAATGACATTCTTGGGTATAAGGTTTTCATCTCAATCCTCACGGAGGTTTTGTTTTACTCCGCGGTCGCCCCAACTAAAGATTTAAGATGAGGTCATCGTTTTAATTACCTTTTATGTGGTATTAATTTTTTAATAAATTCATCTATCATCTAAAGCTCCACAGGGTCTTCTCGTCTTATGGGTTAATCCCCGCTTCTGCACGGGGAGATCAATTTCATTAACTGGAGTAAGGAGACAGTTTAGCCCTCGTTATGCCATTCATACAGGTCTTTATTTAAAAGACAAGTGATTGCGCTACCTTTGCACGGTCAAAATACCGCGGCCGTTAAACTTATGGTCACAGGGCAGGCGGGACCTCTTATTCATTATGTTATGCAAGAGGCGGTGTTTTTGGTAAACAGGCGAGGCTATTATCATATTTGCCGAGTTCCTTCTCACTCTTTTAGTTTATCCTAGATAGCAATCCAGTGTGGGGTTGATGATTTTTATTGTTGTTTTTTCTTGTTCTTTATTTATTACAACATTTCCCTCTTGAAATTGGGGTCATTAAATCTCGGTGTTAGTTCGATCCGAGGCACACTTTTGCTAAAGGAGAGAATCTTAACTTCTCTTATTACTCATATTAACATTATCACTTTCATGTGTTATGAAAAGGCCTGATGAATTTAGGGGTTTAAGAATGTTTATCTGAATTAAAAGTTTTACTAGTGCTTGAGCTTTAACGCTTTCTATATCGATGGCTGCTTTCAGGCCCACTAAGGCATTTGTGTACTTTGGTGTTTTTGATCTTTAACCTCCATTGTAAGGTTGTGTCCTATGTCAAAAGAGCTGTACCCCTTTTGACTAACTCTATATTATTATTAACTAAATCTGTTTGTTTAAATTTTAGGTGAATTAAGGGTTTAATATAGGCTGAACTTTTATTCATTTTTCAGGCAACCAGCTATAACTAAGCTCGTTTGGTTTATCACCTCTACTCGGAGCTCATTCCAACCTTTTGCCACAGGTACGGATTAGTCCATTATGTCTTGACTGTCTCGGAGTAGCTCGCTTAGTTTCGGGGTATCAAACTAAAGATCTCTTTGCTTGGGATGTACTTGTTAAACCATTATGCAAAAGGTACAAGATTTAATCTTTGCTGCTCTTTACTTAAGTTATTTTTTTAATTTCTTTTTCAGCTTTCCCTTGCGGTACTAGTTTTGTAGCTTCATTATTCCTTTTCAGTCTCCCTTACTTGGGCTATAAAATGTTTTAATATTACTTTTTAGGGTATTAGGGGTTATCTTTAGTTTTTATTTGAATTTAGTGTGTGAGCTAGCATATGGGTATCAGAGCAGTTCTATTTGCAAGAACAACTTCTCGGTGTAAGTGAGATGCTTTAACTATTTCAGCTATGCTTTGGTATTCCAAGCACACCTTCCGGTACACTTACCATGTTACGACTTGCCTCCCCTTGTATTTCATTTAGGTTTTAATTAATCGTAGTTATGTTATTGGGGAGAGTGACGGGCGGTGTGTGCGCGCTTTAGAGCCAGTTTCAGGTGAACACTCTATTTCCTCCTTACTGCTAAATCCTCCTTTAGGTTTATATTTCAATATACCATCCGTATTCATTAATAAATGAGTGTAGCCCATTTCTTCCCCTATTATAAACTACACCTCGACCTGACGTTTTGGGTTAACACTAGTTTTGCTCACTGTTGTTCTTTCACAAGGTAAGCTGACGACGGCGGTATATAAATTGATTAAGCAAAATAGGGTGAGGTTTAACGGGGGTTATCAGTTATAGAACAGGCTCCTCTAGGGGGTGTAAAGCACCGCCAAGTCCTTTGGGTTTTAAGCTAAAGCTCGTAGTACCCGGGCGAGTATAATGTAATTAAAATACTTTCGTTTAAGACTATGCATAGTGGGGTATCTAATCCCAGTTTGTTTCATAGCTTTCGTGGGTTCAGTTTTGTAAAGTCACTTTCGTAAATGAGTCTCATACCTTCGATGCGTATGACAGCCTGGAAGATGTTTAACTTTAGTCTTTTAATACTTAACCACTCTTTACGCCGATTTCTATTATCTTGAGCCTCTCGTATAACCGCGGTGGCTGGCACGAGTTTTACCGGCTCTAAAAACCTTAACTAAGTCAAGTTTACACTTATGGCTTAATGTTTATCACTGCTGAATTCCCTTGGGGGTGTGGCTAAGCAAGGTGTCATGGGCGATCATATGTGCCTGATACCAGCTCCTTGATCTCATAAGAGGGTTAAGGGCATTCTCACGGGGGTGCGGATGCTTGCATGTGTAAGTTTGGTTATAGATAATAGTAAAGCTAGGACCAAGCCTTTGTGCTTTCGGAACTTTCTAGGGTTCATAATAACATCTTCAGTGTTATGCTTTAAGTCTTAAGCTACGATGGCCTTCTAGTATTTTACCCTAGTTGTTGTAATAAATAGATAAGATATGATAATATTTTTTTAAAAACTGGTAATACATAAATACGAAACTACACATCGTTTTGTACATTTATAAGCCAATAGATAACCTTGGGACCTTATTGTTTAAACTAGATTAATTAAATTGTTAGTTACCTTAGGGCCTTAGGGGGGTTGGGGGGGTTTTTTCTTTAAAAACAGAAGGGGGGGCGACCTAAGAGGATTATAGTATTTATTATGCTCTAGAAAACTCTATATGCGATTCTTAAGTAATGTAATTTCAACACTACACTAATATTACTCAATAAGGAACGAATGTTCAACCTTCTGTCATAGGGCCGCGTGCACTCTGAAATGTTCACGAAGGGAAAAAAAAAAGAGAACCAGCTGCCCCCGTGGAGAGAACGCTCGGCTTGGGGGGTAACGAGTCGAAGGTTTAACACCATTAGTCAATGTAAGCGTCGATGAAAGTGTGCGGGTTAATAAATTAATGACCTGAAAAAGGAGGAGATGCCAGGAATAATTCACCTTTTAGGTAGCAACCCTTCAATAGGGGCTCCTGACCATCAAGAACCGTTATCCTTAAGTTATATACTGGTTGGTAGGCTCTTACTACATACAATTTTTAATTTAATGATATTTGGAGTCTTGGTATATCATTACTTATGAGTTTTTTATTAGATCTTAAATCTCTCAGCATTATTACTCTTAGTGCATTCTTAAATTTATGGTTTATGTCTACCTTAGTAATATAGTTTATTTATATGTTTAATATAATTTAATGGTTTTTATACATAAAATGTCCTAAGGAATTAATATTATGCACTGTATATATATATATGGATATTTCATATATGTACCAGAAAATATTTTAACTTAGAATATCAGCTTTGGGAGCTGGTGGCGGGAGTTAGAGTCTCCTTTTTCTGAGCAGTGGGAGGGGTTTAACCTCCGGCCTCCGGTTTACAAAACCGGCGCTCTAATACTGAGCTACAAATGCAGTTTAATTTAAGAACTTTGTTTTCTATTCAACCGGATGCAGGTAGAGCTATTAGGAAGATTATGAAATAAATAAACTGAGGCTAATTGACCAATTAAAATATAAGGGGGTTCTACAGGCATTCCTCCAATTCATGTAAGAATTATTATGTCTGCAACTAGTATTCAGAATATAAGTTGACCAAAGGGTCGGAAGGTGAGTCCTCGTTGTTTTGATGTGTGAAGAATTGGTACTAGTATTAATACTAAAATTGAGAATAGTAAGGCTAATACACCCCCTAGTTTATTTGGAATTGATCGTAGGATAGCGTAGGCGAATAGAAAATATCATTCGGGTTTAATATGAGGGGGGGTTACTAAGGGGTTTGCTGGTGTAAAGTTGTCAGGGTCCCCTAGAATGGTTAGGTGTGAAGAGAGCAATTGATGTTAGGGTAATTAATAATGCGGCAAATCCTAATAGGTCTTTGTAAGAGAAGTAGGGGTGAAATGAGACTTTGTCTGCGTCAGAGTTAATCCCGGCGGGGGTTATTTGATCCTGTTTCATGGAGGAAAAGTAGGTGGACCATTGATGCAGCCGCAACAATGAATGGAAGTAAGAAATGGAATGCGAAGAATCGGGTTAGGGTGGCGTTGTCTACAGAGAACCCTCCTCACACTCATTGTACTAAATCATTTCCGATGTATGGCACAGCTGATATCAGGTTAGTAATGACCGTGGCTCCTCAAAAGGATATTTGTCCTCAGGGTAGTACATATCCTACGAATGCAGTGGCTATTACAAGAAGCAGAAGAAATTACTCCCACGTTTCAGGTTTCTTTATATAAGTAGGATCCGTAATAAAGACCTCGTGCAATGTGAAGTAAATACAGATAAAAAAGAAGGATGCTCCGTTGGCATGTATATTTCGGATGAGTCAGCCGTAATTTACGTCACGACAAATGTGTGTGACCGAAGAAAAAGCGGTTGCAATATCTGAGGTGTAATGTATTGCTAGGAATAGTCCTGTAAGGATTTGGGCTATTAAGCATAGCCCTAAAAGAGACCCAAAGTTTCATCATACAGAGATGTTTGATGGTGCAGGTAGATCTACAAGAGCGTTATTTGCGATTTTAATGATTGGGTGGGTTTTTCGAATGTTGGCCATTGGGTTTTTATAGTTGAATTACAACGGTGGTTTTTCAAGCCATTAGGTCCTGGTTAGAATCCTGGTAAAAACTATGACTTATTTGATATTCTTATTATTAATAGGGTTAATTTTTGGTTTAATTGCGGTGGCTTCCAACCCCTCCCCATACTTTGCTGCTTTAGGGTTAGTTGTTGTAGCTGGAATGGGTGTGGTGTTATAGTTGAGTTTTGGGGGGCCTTTCTTATCTTTAGTTTTGTTTTTTAATCTACTTGGGGGGAATGTTAGTTGTTTTTGCGTATTCCGCTGCTTTAGCCGCTGAGCCCTGACCCTGAGAGCTGAGGTAGTTGATCTGTTGGCAGTTTACGGGTTTTGTATTTCATAGGGTAGTTTTATTTTTATTTTATTTCTACGGAGGGTGGTACGAGAGCTCTTGAGTGCCTGTAGATGATTTATCAGGTTTATCAGTATTTCGGGGGGATATGTCCGGAGTATCTTTAATGTATTCTTCAGGAGGTTGGGTTTTAGTTATTAGTGCTTGGGTTCTTTTGTTAACTTTAATTTGTTGTACTGGAGTTAACACGAGGTCTTGCTCCGCGGTACACTTCGAGTGGTTTAAATTAATAATGCTATGGTAAGGTAAGGGTAGGGTTAGAATAAATAGTATTAAATAGGTTTTAATTATACCTTTTTGGGTGTTACTTGTAGTTGTAATTAGAGGGAGGTTAAGGGTTGATGAGGCTTTGGGACCAATTTTCTCTAATCATGTTATGTCAATGGTTTGAGAGGCAATTTTTTGTCCTAATTGAAGGGATAATTCAATAGGTAATCGGTGAATAATAAGTGGGTAAAATCCTAGTGCATTAGAAAATAAATGGGGGGTTTTTTTAGGGGTAATATTTAATTGCTTAGATGTATTTAGGGCTATTTCTAAAGCTGTAATTAATCCAATCGCTGTAACAATAAGGGCGGCTATTTTAGTATAATATGGTATAGTTATAACTGGGTTCTTTATAGGTGTTATGTTTGATGTGATAATTAAGCCTGCGATAATACTCCCTCAAGCTAACCGTTTGATCGGGTTAATTAGTGGCTTGCTATTTTCATTAATTGGTGATAAGGGATTGAATCGTGGGTAGCCTATATTCACATAATAAACAATTCGTAGGCTGTAGACTGCTGTAAAGGAAGTGGCAATTAAAGTTAATAATAGGGCTCAGGCGTTTAAGTAAGAGGTGTTTATTGATTCAATAATGGCATCTTTTGAGAAAAAATCCGGCCAGGAAAGGGGTTCCTGTTAAAGCTAGACTGCCTAGGGTGAGAGAGGACGAGGTGAAGGGAGTGAGATGGTGTATTCCTCCTATCTTACGGATATCTTGCTCATCGTTTAGCTATGAATTAATGACCCCGAACATAAAAATAATATAGCTTTAAAGAAAGCGTGGGTACAGATATGAAGGAATGCTAATTGGGGTTGATTAAGACCGATCGTGACCATTATTAATCCTAGCTGACTGGATGTAGAAAATGCTACAATTTTTTTGATGTCGTTTTGTGTCAGAGCGCAGATAGCTGTAAATAAAGTGGTTAATGCTCCAAGACAAAGGCATGTTGTTAGGATAATAGGGTTATTTTCCATTAAAGGGCTTATTCGAATCAGTAAAAAAAATCCCCGCAACCACTATTGTGCTTGAGTGTAGTAGGGCAGATACCGGAGTAGGACCCTCTATAGCTGAGGGTAGCCATGGGTGCAAACCAATTGAGCTGACTTTCCTGTTGCAGCTAGGACCAGGCCTAACAGTGGAAGGGTGAGGTTTTCATTTTCAGCTAATGTAAATATTTGATTTATTTCCCAAGAATTTAAGTTTATAGCAATTCAGGCTATAAATAAAATCAATCCGATATCTCCGATTCGGTTATATACAACTGCCTGGATCGCGGCTATATTAGCGTCGGCACGTCCATACCATCACCCAATTAAAGAAAGGATATAATACCAACTCCTTCCCAACCAATGAATAGTTGAAATATGTTATTTGAAGTTACTAGAATTATTATAGCGATTAGGAACATTAGAAGGTATTTAAAAAATCGGTTTATAACAGGGTCAGAGTGTATATATCAAGATGCAAATTCCAGGATAGATCATGTGACGTATAAAGCCACAGGGGGTAAAAATCACTGAGTATAGGTCAAATTTAAAGCTAATATTAATATCAAAAGTTGATGTATTTATTCAAGATCATGTAGTAATAATAGTTTCTAACCCTTCATTAATAAATAGTATAAGGGGTAATAGGCTAATTATAAATGATATTTTAACTGAATTTTTAACCCACCCAGTCGATCAGTTATGAGGGAGTGGTTTAGTTGTTATTGTTGAAATTAAGGGTATTAGTAGGAAAGTGAAGATAATTAAAAGGCTTGAGGATTTATTAAAGAGGTGGAGTGCATAACTACTGCTTGGATTTGCACCAAGAGTTTTTGGTTCCTAAGACCAACGGATTAACTAATATCCTTCAGAAGTTTCGAATGAGCTTTGGAGTTAAACCAAAGGGGGCAAAAATTAGCAGTTTATGTTGTCTTCGGACCTCCTTCGGTGGATAAAAGGATTTTAACCTTTATTTTTAGAATCACAATCTAATGTTCTTTTTAAACTATATCTACAGAAAGTTCAACCCTCATAACAACCCAGGCTTCATGATTAGGAGGATAAGTGGTATGAGGTGAAGTGTTATGATTAAGTGTTCTCGGGAGTGTGAAGGTTCTATGTGAAGCAGGTGATTAGTTAATGGTCCTCGTTGGGTTGTAAGAAATAGATATAATGAATATGCTGCAGTAATAAGTGTACCAAGGCCTGTGAGAATTAAGGTTCAAGGCGATCAATTAAAAAGAGATGAAATGATTATTAACTCCCCTATTAGATTAGGTAGAGGAGGTAAAGCTATGTTTGCCAGGCTGGCAGCGAATCATCAGGTAGCCATTAAGGGTAATACCATTTGTAGGCCTCGGGCTAATATTATTGTTCGGCTATGGGTTCGCTCATAGTTTGTGTTTGCTAAACAAAATAGTGCTGATGAGGTAAGTCCATGTGCAATTATAAGTACAAGCGCTCCAGTAAAACCTCAAGGGGTTTGAATAAGGATACCTGTTGTAACCAATCCTATATGACTAACTGAAGAGTAGGCGATTAGGGATTTTAAGTCATTTTGTCGTAGACAGATTAGTCCGGTCATAACGATTCCCCACAGGGCTAAAATTATAAAAGGGTAGCTCAGCTGTTTAGATAGTGGTTCAAGGATGTTTATTAGGCGTATTATACCATACCCCCCTAGTTTTAGCAGTACTGCAGCAAGGATTATGGAGCCCGCAATTGGTGCTTCTACGTGGGCTTTAGGTAACCATAGATGAACTCCGTAAAGGGGTATTTTTACAAGGAAAGCTAGGAGACAGCCTATTCATCATAATTTATCACTCAGGCAAGTGAGGACTAAAGGGTTAGAATACTGAAGGGTTAGTATGGATAAAGAACCTGTCTTGTTTTGAAGTATGAGAAGTGCGACAAGTAGTGGTAGAGATCCTGCTAAGGTGTAGAATAGGAATAGGTTCCTGCATTCAACCGTTCTGTTTGATTACCTCATCGGGTGATAATTAACAAGGTTGGAATTAATGTGGCCTCAAATATAACATAAAACATAATTAATTCCGTGGCGCTAAATGCTATAATGAGGAAGATTTGTAAGGATGTAAGTAGTGTGATGTATATTCGTTGTCGGTTAACAGGGTTATTGGCTGAGTGGTTCTGGCTAGCAAGGATTATCAGTGGAAGGAGCCAGCATGTGAGAATTAATAAAGGGGTAGATAAAGGGTCAGTAGCTATTAATCCGCTTAAATTTGATCAAGCGGTGTCAGATGATCAAATAAGTCAATTGAGAGTAAATAAAGCAATGGTTAGACTATGCACTAATGTGGATGGTCATAACCATTTTTAGGAATAAGTCATGTTGTGGGAATAAGCATAATCGTTGGAATAAGGATTTTTAACATTGTAGGATGTTTAAAGCTTGAAGACGATCTGTTCCGTGTGTGCGAGAGGTTGCTACTAGAAGAGCTAACCCAGCACTTGCCTCACATGCTGAAAAAGCAAGTATTAACATAGGGGTTGGGGAGAAATTAATTGAGTTTAATTGTAAAGTTCATAAGGATAGGGCAACATACAATGATAGTATTATTCCTTCTAAACATAAAAGAGCGGAAAGTAAGTGGTTTCGGTGAAAAGTTAATCCTATAAGTCCTAGGATGAATGTTGTTGAGAAAGCAAAGTGTACAGGTGTCATAAAACGATCGTGGATTCTAACCACGTGCTTTTGAGCCGAAATCAAGTGTTTTAATTATACTAATCGTTTATTCAGCTCATTCTAGGCCACCTTGGATCCACTCATAAATTAATCCTAGTGTAAGAAGAATAACAACTGATGATGCTCATATAAATGTGTAAGAGGGGAACTCTAATTGTATACCTCATGGAAGCGGAAGGAGAAGTGCAATCTCTAGATCAAATAAAAGAAATAAAATTGCTACTAGGAAGAATCGTAATGAAAAAGGGAGTCGGGCTGAACCTAGGGGGTCGAAACCACATTCATAGGGTGATAGTTTCTCTACATCTGGGTTTATTTGGGGTAACCAAAATGAGATGAGGGGTTAGTAAAATGGAAAGGGAGGTTGATATTAGTAAAATTGTAATTAATAAGTTCATTATCTTTTCTTGGGTTTTAACCGAGACCGGGTGATTGGAAGTCACTCATACTTTTTAGTACTAAAAAGATAAGATCCTCATCAATAAATTGAGACATAAAGGAATAATCATACTACGTCGACAAAATGTCAGTATCATGCTGCAGCTTCAAATCCGAAGTGGTGTTGGGATGTGAAGTGGTATTGAATTTGTCGAATTAAACAAACTGCTAGGAATGTTGATCCAATGATTACGTGTAATCCGTGGAATCCTGTGGCTACAAAGAATGTTGATCCGTAAACCACCATCAGCAATTGTGAAGGGGGCTTCATAATATTCTATCGCTTGAAGAAATGTGAAGTAGAAGCCTAGGAGAATAGTTAAGGTGAGTGAGTGAATAGTTTGTTTTCGTTCACCTTCTATAATGCTATGGTGAGCTCAAGTTACTGTGACACCAGAGGCAAGAAGAACCGCTGTATTAAGAAGTGGTACTTCAAAAGGATCTAGGGTGGTTACTCCAGAAGGAGGCCAGCAACCGCCTAATTCTGGGGTTGGAGCTAGACTGGCGTGGGTAAAAAGCTCAGAAGAATCCAAGGAAGAAGAATACTTCTGAGGTGATAAATAGGATTATCCATATCGTAACCCCTTTTGAACTGGCGGGGTGTGATGTCCTTGAAATGTCCCTTCTCGGATAATATCTCGCCATCATTGGATCATTGTTAGAAGTAGTAAAATTAATCCAATTGTTATTAAAACAGTTGAATTAAAATGGAATCAAATAGCTAACCCTGAAGTCATTAAAAGGGCTGCAATTGCACCTGTGAGGGGTCAGGGGCTTGGATCTACTATGTGGTATGCATGTGCTTGGTGGGCCATTAAACGTTTTCTTGTAGGTAGAGACTTAGCAAGAGTACAAAGACATAGGCTTGGATTATAGCAACGGCTACTTCTAACAATGTGAGTAAAAGTAGTAAAATTGTTGTTAATAATGCTACTGTAGGTATAAGAGGTATAAGAACAAATGCTGCTGTCGCGATAAGTTGAATAAGTAGGTGTCCTGCAGTTAAATTTGCTGTTAGTCGAACACCTAGGGCGATAGGTCGAATAAATAAGCTGATTGTTTCAATAATAATAAGTACGGGGATTAGTGGTATGGGTGTGCCTTCTGGTAATAGGTGACCTAGGGAGTGTGTGGGTTGGTTTCGTATCCCAATGATGACAGTTGCTAATCATAAAGGTACTGCTAATCCTATATTTAAGGATAATTGGGTTGTAGGGGTAAAGGTGTATGGAAGTAACCCAAGTATATTTAAGGAAATTAGGAAGATTATTAATGACGCGAAAATTAATGCTCATTTATGACCTGTGGTATTTAGAGGAAGAAGAAGTTGTTTTGTAAATAGATTAATAAACCAGTTTTGTAATGTGAGTATACGGTTATTTATCCAACGAGATGAGGGGGTAGGGAATATAATTCAAGGTGTAATAATAGCTAAAGCCATCAATGGGATACCTAAAAACATAGGACTAATAAATTGGTCAAAGAAGCTTAATGTCATTGTCAGTTTTCAAGGGGTTGTTTTTAATGTTTTAGTGCTTAAAACATTTGGTTCGTTAGGGTATTTATGTGCTATTACTTTAGGTGGAATAATAATGGTAAAGACTAATCATGTAAATAATAAAATTATTAATCAAGGTGAGGGATTTAATTGAGGCATGTCGCTAAGGGTGGTTGGGAGTCACCAATTTTTAGCTTAAAAGGCTAACGCTGAGGTCCAATTAGCTTCTTAACGAGGCGTCTTCAAGTATAAGTGATGATCAGTTTTCAAATTGTTGTAGTGGTACCGCTTCTACCACAATAGGTATAAAGCTGTGGTTAGCACCACAAATTTCTGAACATTGTCCATAAAACACTCCTGGTCGTGATGTGATAAAAGCTGTTTGATTAAGCCGTCCTGGTACTGCGTCTATTTTTACCCCTAGAGAAGGTACTGCTCATGAGTGGAGTACATCTTCTGCAGACACTAAGACTCGAATTGGTGATTCAAACCGGGATTACTATACGATGATCTGCTTCTAACAATCGAAATTGGCCTGGTGTGAGGTCTTGGGTTGGGATTATATATGAATCAAAGGCCAAGTCTTCATAATCAGTATATTCATAACTTCAGTATCATTGATGGCCGACTGCTTTAATTGTAAGGTGAGGGTCGTTTACCTCATCTATAAGATAAAGAATTCGCAGTGATGGAAGAGCGATTAGGATAAGAATAATTGCGGGGAGAAACAGTTCAAATAATTTCAATTTCTTGTGAGTCTAATAAGAATTTGTTTGTTAATTTTGTAGTAACTATGGCTACAATAATATAAAGCACTAAAGTGCTAATCAGGAATACAATTATTAATGCATGATCATGAAAATGAAGTAGTTCTTCTATTACAGGTGATGCTGCGTCTTGAAAACCTAGTTGTGAGGGATAAGCCATTATTTAAGACATGTAGGGGTTTAACCAACAACTCTGCCTTGACAAGGCAGTATAATATTTTACTAATATCTTTAGTTAGTTGTGTAAAGAAAGTGGCAGAACGGTTTTGTGGGTGGCTTGAAACCATTTTATGGGGGTTCAATTCCCTCCTTTCTCGTTTAGTTGTTTGTTTGTACTTGAACAAAAGCAGGTTCCTCAAATGTGTGATATGGTGGGGGGCATCCATGAAGTCATTTCAATGTTTGTTGAAGCCAATTCAACTATTAGTACTTCCCGTTTAGCAGCAAATGCTTCTCAGATAATAAATAAAAACATGATTACGGCGATTAAGGATACAAGTGATCCAATAGAAGAAACAGTGTTTCACAGTGAGTATGCGTCTGGGGTAGTCAGAGTATCGTCGGGGTATACCGGCTAACCCTAGGAAGTGTTGAGGGAAGAATGTTAAGTTTACACCTGCAAATATTACACCAAAATGAATTTTAGTTCAAGAGTTGTGTAGAGTGTAGCCTGTAAATAAAGGAAATCAATGTACAAACCCTGCTATAATTGCAAATACGGCACCTATTGAAAGAACGTAGTGGAAGTGGGCAACTACATAATAAGTGTCGTGTAAGACAATGTCTAAAGAGGAGTTTGCTAATACAATTCCTGTTAACCCCCCAACAGTAAATAAGAAGATAAAACCTAGAGCTCATAGCAGAGGAGTTTCTCATTTAATAGAGCCTCCGTGAAGTGTGGCTAATCAACTAAATACTTTTTACACCTGTGGGAATGGCAATAATTATTGTTGCTGAGGTGAAGTATGCTCGGGTGTCTACATCTATTCCTACTGTGAATATGTGGTGAGCTCAGACAATAAACCCTAAAAGTCCGATTGCTATTATTGCTCAAACTATTCCTATGTAACCGAAGGGCTCTTTTTTACCAGAATAATAAGCTACAATGTGGGAGATTATACCAAAGCCTGGGAGGATAAGGATATATACTTCAGGATGCCCAAAGAATCAAAATAAGTGTTGGTAAAGGATAGGGTCTCCCCCTCCAGAGGGGTCAAAAAATGTTGTGTTTAAGTTTCGATCTGTTAGAAGTATAGTAATTCCAGCTGCTAATACAGGAAGGGATATAAAAAGTAATACTGCGGTTACTAAGACTGCTCAAACAAATAATGGTGTTTGATATTGTGAGATCGATGGAGGTTTTATGTTAAATGATAGTGGTGATAAAATTAATAGGCCCCTAGAATTGATGAAACACCCTGCTAAATGAAGAGAAAAGATTGTTAAGTCTACAGAGGCCCCAGCATGAGCTAAGTTACCTGCTAGCGGGGGGTAGACCGTTCAACCTGTACCCGCTCCAGCTTCTACTCCTGATGAAGCAAGCAGAAGAAGAAAAGAGGGTGGTAATAATCAAAAACTTATATTATTTATTCGAGGAAAAGCTATATCAGGCGCTCCGATTATTAACGGAATTAGTCAATTACCAAAACCCCCGATTATAATTGGTATAACTATAAAAAAAATTATTACGAAAGCATGAGCAGTTACAATAACATTATAGATTTGATCATCTCCCAGTAAAGCTCCTGGTTGACTTAGTTCTGCTCGGATTAAAAGGCTTAGTGCAGTGCCGACTATTCCGGCTCAAGCACCAAATACTAAGTATAGGGTGCCGATGTCTTTGTGGATTAGTTGAGAAAAATCATCGTGTGATTGCCACAGGTAGGATGGCTGAGTAAGCGGTGGATTGTAACCCCACATACAGAGGTTTAAAGCCCTCTTCATACCAAGCCTTGAGGTGTAATACATATAAGATTGCAAATCTTAAGTAGCCAATTAATTTTTGCCGGGGCTTTCCCCCCCGCCTTCCGCCTTTTTAAGGCGGGGGGAAAAGTAGATGGATGCTCGCTGGTTGGAGTGTCTAGCTGTTAACTAGGGAAATTGTAGGATCGAGGCCTACCCATCTAGTAAGGCTTTAGCTTAATTAAAGTGTCTGTTTTGCATACAGTAGATGTAGGTTAATTACCTGCAAGTCTTATCAAGGGTTAAAGGATTTTCACTTCTACTTAAGGCTTTGAAGGCCTTTGGTCTTTTATTAACCTAAACCCTTAGTTGATAATAGCTATTATACTAGGTAGGATAGGGAGAAGTATCAATGATATAATCGTTGATACAGATAGGTGGATAGTGGGCTGTTTGTTATTACATCGCCATTGGCTAGTTATAGGGGTGGTGTTGGGTGATAGGGTTAGTGTTATAGCATATGATAATCGCAGGTAAAAATAAAGGCTTAATAAAGCAGACAGCGCTGTGATTGTTGCAATTGTGTTTAATTCTTGTTTTGTTAGTTCAGATAAGATTATTCATTTGGGGCCGAATCCTGTAAGAGGTGGTAAACCCCCTAAGGATAGGAGGGCTAACGGGGCTAGCGCGGTTATTGTAGGGGATTTAGATCATGAAGTTGCTAGTGCATTAATAGAAGTTGCTTTATTTAGTTTAAATAGGTTAAAGATGGAAATTGTTATAAAAATATAGATTGCAAGAGTAATAAGTGTAAGTGATGGTGAGAATTGTAGAACAATAACCATTCAGCCAATGTGGGCAATTGATGAGTATGCTAAGATCTTTCGCAATTGTGTCTGATTTAATCCCCCTCAGCCCCCAACTATAGTAGATAGCATTGCTATAATAACCAGTACGGGGGTTATCTAGGTTTATTTGTATTATTAGGGAAAAAGGAGCTAGTTTTTGTCACGTAGATATAATTAATCCGGTGGTAAGGTCTAGGCCTTGAAGTACTTCTGGTAATCATGTGTGAAGGGGTGCTATGCCAATTTTTAAGGCTAGGCCTAATATTATAATGGT
>NW_028233919.1:27500-37500 GCF_054856545.1 Hippocampus guttulatus | reverse complement strand
GTACCAGGGGTAAAGAGCGGGCCGGCCCGGCGGGCGAGTGTGGCCGGGAAAGAGGCCTCTCGGTCGGATTGGGAGTTTGAAAAAAATCCCCCATTCATTTCCAATGGCGGAGGTACCAGGGGCAAGGCTGGGGGTACCAGGGGTAAAGAGCGGGCCGGCCCGGCGGGCGAGTGTGGCCGGAAAAGGGGCCTCTTGGTCGGATTGGGAGTTTGAAAAAATTCCCCCATTCATTTTCAATGGCGGGGGTACCAGGGGTAGAGCTGGGGGTACCAGGGGTAAAGAGCGGGCCGGCCCGGCGTGCGAGTTTGGCCGGGAAAGGGGCCTCTCGGTCGGATTGGGAGTTTGAAAAAATTCCCCCATTCATTTTCAATGGCGGAGGTACCAGGGGCAAGGCTGGGGGTACCAGGGGTAAAGAGCGGGCCGGCCCGGCGGGCGAGTGTGGCCGGAAAAGGGGCCTCTTGGTCGGATTGGGAGTTTGAAAAAATTCCCCCATTCATTTTCAATGGCGGGGGTACCAGGGGTAGAGCTGGGGGTACCAGGGGTAAAGAGCGGGCCGGCCCGGCGTGCGAGTTTGGCCGGAAAAGGGGCCTCTTGGTCGTATTGGGAGTTTGAAAAAATTCCCCCATTCATTTTCAATGGCGGAGGTACCAGGGGCAAGGCTGGGGGTACCAGGGGCGAAGCTGGCTGGGGGTACCAGGGGCAAGGCTGGGGGTACCAGGGGCGAAGCTGGCTGGGGGTACCAGGGGTGTTGCTGGGGGTACCAGGGGTAAAGAGCGGGCCGGCCCGGCGGGCGAGTGTGGCCGGAAAAGGGGCCTCTTGGTCGGATTGGGAGTTTGAAAAAATTCCCCCATTCATTTTCAATGGCGGGGGTACCAGGGGTAGAGCTGGGGGTACCAGGGGTAAAGAGCGGGCCGGCCCGGCGTGCGAGTTTGGCCGGAAAAGGGGCCACTCGGTCGGATTGGGAGTTTGAAAAAAATCCCCCATTCATTTCCAATGGCGGAGGTACCAGGGGCAAGGCTGGGGGTACCAGGGGCGAAGCTGGCTGGGGGTACCAGGGGTAAGGCTGAGGGTACCAGGGGTGCAGCTGAGGGTACCAGGGGTAAGGTTGAGGGTACCAGGGGTGTTGCTGGGGGTACCAGGGGTCACCATTCATTTTCAATGGGGGAGGTACCAGGGGCAAGGCTGGGGGTACCAGGGGTGTTGCTGGGGGTACCAGGGGTAAAGAGCGGGCCGGCCCGGCGGGCGAGTGTGGCCGGAAAAGGGGCCTCTTGCTCGGATTGGGAGTTTGAAAAAATTCCCCCATTCATTTTCAATGGCAGATGTACCAGGGGTCGGTGTCCGCCAGACGGCGGTGTGGTAGGCAAAAGGCGGGCCGGCTCGGCGAGCGTGCGTGCCCGGGAAAAAGGCCTCTTGGCCGGCGTGAGAGTTTAATAATAGCGGGCCGGCTCATCGAGCGTGCGTGCCCGGGAAAAGGGCCTCTTGGCCGGCGTGAGAGTTTAATAATAGCGGGCCGGCCCGGCGAGCGTGCGTGCCCGGGAAAAAGGCCTCCTTGCAGGCGTGAGCGTTTAATAATAGCGGGCCGGCCCGGCGAGCGTGCGTGCCCGGGAAAAAGGCCTCCTTGCAGGCGTGAGAGTTTAATAATAGCGGGCCGGCCCGGCGAGCGTGCGTGCCCGGGAAAAAGGCCTCCTTGCAGGCGTGAGAGTTTAATAATAGCGGGCCGGCTCGGCGAGCGTGCGTGCACGGGAAAAAGGCCTCTTGGCCGGCGTGAGAGTTTAATAATAGCGGGCCGGCCCGGCGAGCGTGCGTGCCCGGGAAAAAGGCCTCCTTGCAGGCGTGAGAGTTTAATAATAGCGGGCCGGCTCATCGAGCGTGCGTGCCCGGGAAAAGGGCCTCCTTGCAGGCGTGAGAGTTTAATAATAGCGGGCCGGCTCGGCGAGCGTGCGTGCCCGGGAAAAGGGCCTCTTGGCCGGCCTGAGCGTTTAATAATAGCGGGCCGGCTCATCGAGCGTGCGTGCCCGGGAAAAGGGCCTCTTGGCCGGCCTGAGCGTTTAATAATAGCGGGCCGGCCCCGCGAGCGTGCGTGCCCGGGAAAAAGGCCTCCTTGCAGGCGTGAGAGTTTAATAATAGCGGGCCGGCTCATCGAGCGTGCGTGCCCGGGAAAAGGGCCTCCTTGCAGGCGTGAGAGTTTAATAATAGCGGGCCGGCTCGGCGAGCGTGCGTGCCCGGGAAAAAGGGCCTCTTGGCCGGCGTGAGAGTTTAATAATAGCGGGCCGGCCCCGCGAGCGTGCGTGCCCGGGAAAAAGGCCTCCTTGCAGGGGTGAGAGTTTAATAATAGCGGGCCGGCCCGGCGAGCGTGCGTGCCCGGGAAAAAGGCCTCCTTGCAGGCGTGAGCGTTTAATAATAGCGGACCGGCTCTGCGAGCGTGCGTGCCCGGGAAAAGGGCCTCTTGGCCGGCCTGAGCGTTTAATAATAGCGGGCCGGCCCGGCGAGCGTGCGTGCCCGGGAAAAAGGCCTCTTGGCCGGCTTGGGGGATTGAAAAAAAATCCCCCATTCATTTTCAACGGGAGGGGTCGGCGGTACCGCTTGGTGTCCGCCAGACGGCGGTGTGGTAGGCAAATGGCGGGCCTGCACGGCGAGCGTGCGTGCCCGGGAAAAAGGCCTCCTTGCAGGCGTGAGAGTTTAATAATAGCGGGCCGGCCCGGAGAGCGTGCGTGCCCGGGAAAAAGGCCTCTTGGCCGGCGTGAGAGTTTAATAATAGCGGGCCGGCCCGGCGAGCGTGCGTGCCCGGGAAAAAGGCCTCCTTGCAGGCGTGAGCGTTTAATAATAGCGGGCCGGCTCATCGAGCGTGCGTGCCCGGGAAAAGGGCCTCTTGGCCGGCGTGAGAGTTTAATAATAGCGGGCCGGCTCATCGAGCGTGCGTGCCCGGGAAAAAGGCCTCTTGGCCGGCTTGGGGGATTGAAAAAAAAATCCCCCATTCATTTTCAACGGGAGGGGTCGGCGGTACCGCTTGGTGTCCGCCAGACGGCGGTGTGGTAGGCAAATGGCGGGCCTGCACGGCGAGCGTGCGTGCCCGGGAAAAAGGCCTCCTGGCCGGCGTGAGAGTTTAATAATAGCGGGCCGGCTCTGCGAGCGTGCGTGCCCGGGAAAAAGGCCTCCTTGCAGGCGTGAGAGTTTAATAATAGCGGGCCGGCTCGGCGAGCGTGCGTGCCCGGGAAAAAGGCCTCCTTGCAGGCGTAAGAGTTTAATAATAGCGGGCCGGCTCATCGAGCGTGCGTGCCCGGGAAAAAGGCCTCTTGGCCGGCGTGAGAGTTTAATAATAGCGGGCCGGCCCGGCGAGCGTGCGTGCCCGGGAAAAAGGCCTCCTTGCAGGCGTGAGCGTTTAATAATAGCGGGCCGGCTCATCGAGCGTGCGTGCCCGGGAAAAGGGCCTCTTGGCCGGCGTGAGAGTTTAATAATAGCGGGCCGGCTCATCGAGCGTGCGTGCCCGGGAAAAAGGCCTCTTGGCCGGCTTGGGGGATTGTAAAAAAAAATCCCCCATTCATTTTCAACGGGAGGGGTCGGCGGTACCGCGTGGTGTCCGCCAGACGGCGGTGTGGTAGGCAAATGGCGGGCCTGCACGGCGAGCGTGCGTGCCCGGGAAAAATGCCTCCTGGCCGGCGTGAGAGTTTAATAATAGCGGGCCGGCTCATCGAGCGTGCGTGCCCGGGAAAAAGGCCTCCTTGCAGGCGTGAGAGTTTAATAATAGCGGGCCGGCTCGGCGAGCGTGCGTGCCCGGGAAAAAGGCCTCTTGGCCAGCTTGGGGGATTGAAAAAAAATCCCCCATTCATTTTCAACGGGAGGGGTCGGCGGTACCGCTTGGTGTCCGCCAGACGGCGGTGTGGTAGGCAAATGGCGGGCCTGCACGGCGAGCGTGCGTGCCCGGGAAAAATGCCTCCTGGCCGGCGTGAGAGTTTAATAATAGCGGGCCGGCTCGGCGAGCGTGCGTGCCCGGGAAAAAGGCCTCTTGGCCGGCGTGAGAGTTTAATAATAGCGGGCCGGCTCGGCGAGCGTGCGTGCCCGGGAAAAGGGCCTCTTGGCCGGCGTGAGAGTTTAATAATAGCGGGCCGGCTCAGCGAGCGTGCGTGCCCGGGAAAAAGGCCTCCTTGCAGGCGTGAGAGTTTAATAATAGCGGGCCGGCTCATCGAGCGTGCGTGCCCGGGAAAAGGGCCTCTTGGCCGGCGTGAGAGTTTAATAATAGCGGGCCTGAGAGTTTAATAATAGCGGGCCGGCTCGGCGAGCGTGCGTGCCCGGGAAAAGGGCCTCTTGGCCGGCGTGAGAGTTTAATAATAGCGGGCCGGCTCATCGAGCGTGCGTGCCCGGGAAAAGGGCCTCTTGGCCGGCGTGAGAGTTTAATAATAGCGGGCCGGCCCGGCGAGCGTGCGTGCCCGGGAAAAAGGCCTCCTTGCAGGCGTGAGCGTTTAATAATAGCGGGCCGGCCCGGCGAGCGTGCGTGCCCGGGAAAAAGGCCTCCTTGCAGGCGTAAGAGTTTAATAATAGCGGGCCGGCTCCGCGAGCGTGCGTGGCCGGGAAAAAGGCCTCTTGGCCGGCGTGAGAGTTTAATAATAGCGGGCCGGCTCGGCGAGCGTGCGTGCCCGGGAAAAGGGCCTCTTGGCCGGCGTGAGAGTTTAATAATAGCGGGCCGGCTCATCGAGCGTGCGTGCCCGGGAAAAGGGCCTCTTGGCCGGCGTGAGAGTTTAATAATAGCGGGCCGGCCCGGCGAGCGTGCGTGCCCGGGAAAAAGGCCTCCTTGCAGGCGTGAGAGTTTAATAATAGCGGGCCGGCTCCGCGAGCGTGCGTGGCCGGGAAAAAGGCCTCTTGGCCGGCGTGAGAGTTTAATAATAGCGGGCCGGCTCATCGAGCGTGCGTGCCCGGGAAAAGGGCCTCTTGGCCGGCGTGAGAGTTTAATAATAGCGGGCCGGCTCATCGAGCGTGCGTGCCCGGGAAAAAGGCCTCCTTGCAGGCGTGAGAGTTTAATAATAGCGGGCCGGCCCGGCGAGCGTGCGTGCCCGGGAAAAAGGCCTCCTTGCAGGCGTGAGAGTTTAATAATAGCGGGCCGGCCCGGCGAGCGTGCGTGCCCGGGAAAAAGGCCTCCTTGCAGGCGTGAGAGTTTAATAATAGCGGGCCGGCCCGGCGAGCGTGCGTGCCCGGGAAAAAGGCCTCCTTGCAGGCGTGAGAGTTTAATAATAGCGGGCCGGCTCCGCGAGCGTGCGTGCCCGGGAAAAAGGCCTCCTTGCAGGCGTGAGAGTTCAATAATAGCGGGCCGGCCCGGCGAGCGTGCGTGCCCGGGAAAAAGGCCTCCTTGCAGGCGTGAGAGTTTAATAATAGCGGGCCGGCCCGGCGAGCGTGCGTGCCCGGGAAAAAGGCCTCCTTGCAGGCGTGAGAGTTTAATAATAGCGGGCCGGCCCGGCGAGCGTGCGTGCCCGGGAAAAAGGCCTCCTTGCAGGCGTGAGAGTTTAATAATAGCGGGCCGGCTCCGCGAGCGTGCGTGCCCGGGAAAAAGGCCTCCTTGCAGGCGTGGGAGATTGAAAAAATTCCCCCATTCATTTTCAATGGCGGGGGTACCAGGGGTAGAGCTGGGGGTACCAGGGGTAAAGAGCGGGCCGGCCCGGCGTGCGAGTTTGGCCGGAAAAGAGGCCTCTTGGTCGGATTGGGAGATTGAAAAAATTCCCCCATTCATTTTCAATGGCGGGGGTACCAGGGGTAGAGCTGGGGGTACCAGGGGTAAAGAGCGGGCCGGCCCGGCGTGCGAGTTTGGCCGGAAAAGAGGCCTCTTGGTCGGATTGGGAGATTGAAAAAATTCCCCCATTCATTTTCAATGGCGGGGGTACCAGGGGTAAAGAGCGGGCCGGCCCAGCGTGCGAGTTTGGCCGGGAAAGGGGCCTCCTGGCCGGCCTGGGGGATTAAAAAAATTCCCCCATTCATTTTCAATGGCGGGGGTACCAGGGGTAGCAGTACCGATTTTGGTCGTTAGGGGCGCTGTAGTAGGTAAACCAGATATGCGGAGTTAGGGGGTCAAGAAGGCGAAAGGCTTAGAAAGTGACCGTTCACCAAAATACTTTCCGAAACGTATATAGGGGGGCATGTGTCGGACGAGTCACCATGCTTTCTCGATGCTGGAGGTACCAGGGGCACAAAGTTGGCCGGGAAAGATGCCTCTTAGGCGGATTGAAAGCATGAGAAAATGCCCCCCATTCATTTTCAATGGCGGAGAGCGGGCCGGCCCCGCAGCCGAGTGTGGCCGGCGGAGAGGCGTCTCGGTCGGATGAATGAAGCGTGGAGCCGGCCTCTGACGGCGGAGCTCCGCACTTTCGAATATTTTCTATCTCCCCCTCCGGGCGGCCGACGGCAGTTGGGAAGGCCGCCCGAGAGGCGCCCGGGGCGGATACCTCGGGCGAAAAGCCGGCCTCTGACGGCGGAGCTCCGCACTTTCGAATATTTTCTATTTCCCCCTCCGGGCGGCCGACGGCAGTTGGGAAGGCCGCCCGAGAGGCGCCCGGGGCGGATACCTCGGGCGAAAAGCCGGCCTCTGACGGCGGAGCTCCGCACTTTCGAATATTTTCTATCTCCCCCTCCGGGCGGCCGACGGCAGTTGGGAAGGCCGCCCGAGAGGCGCCCGGGGCGGATACCTCGGGCGAAAAGCCGGCCTCTGACGGCGGAGCTCCGCACTTTCGAATATTTTCTATTTCCCCCTCCGGGCGGCCGACGGCAGTTGGGAAGGCCGCCCGAGAGGCGCCCGGGGCGGATACCTCGGGCGAAAAGCCGGCCTCTGACGGCGGAGCTCCGCACTTTCGAATATTTTCTATTTCCCCCTCCGGGCGGCCGACGGCAGTTGGGAAGGCCGCCCGAGAGGCGCCCCGGGGCGGATACCCCGGGCGAAAAGCCGGCCTCTGACGGCGGAGCTCCGCACTTTCGAATATTTTCTATTTCCCCCTCCGGGCGGCCGACGGCAGTTGGGAAGGCCGCCCGAGAGGCGCCCCGGGGCGGATACCCCGGGCGAAAAGCCGGCCTCTGACGGCGGAGCTCCGCACTTTCGAATATTTTCTATTTCCCCCTCCGGGCGGCCGACGGCAGTTGGGAAGGCCGCCCGAGAGGCGCCCCGGGGCGGATACCCCGGGCGAAAAGCCGGCCTCTGACGGCGGAGCTCCGCACTTTCGAATATTTTCTATTTCCCCCTCCGGGCGGCTGACGGCAGGTGGGAAGGCCGCCCATTCATTTTCAATGGCGGAGGTACCAGGGGTGCCGCTGAGGGTACCAGGGGTGCCGCTGAGGGTACCAGGGGTGCCGCTGAGGGTACCAGGGGTACCGCTGAGGGTACCAGGGGTGCGGCTGAGGGTACCAGGGGTGCGGCTGAGGGTACCAGGGGTGCGGCTGAGGGTACCAGGGGTGCCGCTGAGGGTACCAGGGGTACGGCTGAGGGTACCAGGGGTGCCGCTGAGGGTACCAGGGGTACGGCTGAGGGTACCAGGGGTGCCGCTGAGGGTACCAGGGGTGCGGCTGAGGGTACCAGGGGTGCGGCTGAGGGTACCAGGGGTGCCGCTGAGGGTACCAGGGGTGCCGCTGAGGGTACCAGGGGTGCGGCTGAGGGTACCAGGGGTGCCGCTGAGGGTACCAGGGGTGCCGCTGAGGGTACCAGGGGTGCCGCTGAGGGTACCAGGGGTGCCGCTGAGGGTACCAGGGGTGCGGCTGAGGGTACCAGGGGTGCCGCTGAGGGTACCAGGGGTGCGGCTGAGGGTACCAGGGGTGCGGCTGAGGGTACCAGGGGTGCCGCTGAGGGTACCAGGGGTGCCGCTGAGGGTACCAGGGGTGCGGCTGAGGGTACCAGGGGTGCCGCTGAGGGTACCAGGGGTGCCGCTGAGGGTACCAGGGGTGCCGCTGAGGGTACCAGGGGTGCCGCTGAGGGTACCAGGGGTGCGGCTGAGGGTACCAGGGGTAAGGCTGAGGGTACCAGGGGTGCCGCTGAGGGTACCAGGGGTGCCGCTGAGGGTACCAGGGGTACGGCTGGAGGTACCAGGGGTAAGGCTGGAGGTACCAGGGGTAAGGCTGGAGGTACCAGGGGTTAGGCTGGAGGTACCAGGGGTAAGGCTGGGGGTACCAGGGGTAAGGCTGAGGGTACCAGGGGTTAGGCTGGGGGTACCAGGGGTAAGGCTGGGGGTACCAGGGGCGAAGCTGGCTGGGGGTACCAGGGGTTGGGCTGAGGGTACCAGGGGTTGGGCTGAGGGTACCAGGGGTAAGGCTGAGGGTACCAGGGGCGAAGCTGGCTGGGGGTACCAGGGGTGTTGCTGAGGGTACCAGGGGTGCCGCTGAGGGTACCAGGGGTTAGGCTGGGGGTACCAGGGGTTGAGCTGAGGGTACCAGGGGTAAGGCTGAGGGTACCAGGGGTGTTGCTGGGGGTACCAGGGGTCGCCATTCATTTTCAATGGGGGAGGTACCAGGGGTAGGGCTGGGGGTACCAGGGGTAAAGAGCGGACCGGCTCGCCGGCCGAGCGTGGCCGAAAAAGAGGCCTCCTGGCCGGATTGAGAAATTAAAAAAATTCCCCCATTCATTTTCAATGGCGGGGGTACCAGGGGTATGCAGTACCGATTTTGGTCGTTAGGGGCGCTGTAGTAGGTAAACCAGATATGGGGAGTTAGGGGGTCAAGAAGGCTAAAAGGCTTAGAAAGTGAGCGTTCACCAAAATACTTTCCGAAACGTATATAGGTGAGCATGTTTTGAATGGGTGACCTCCAGGGCGACACAGGGGAGGCCCCTAAGAGTATAATCAGACCATCGTGAGGGTGTTTCCAGCCACCCAAAAGCACTGGAACGGCCTCTGACGGCGGAGCTCCGCACTATCGAATATTTTCTATTTCCCCCTCCAGGCGGTCGACGGCAGTTGGGAAGGCCGCCCGAGAGGCGCCCGGGGCGGATACCCCGTGCGAAAACCCGGCCTCTGACGGCGGAGCTCCGCACTTTCGAATATTTTCTGTTTCCCCCTCCGGGCGGTCGACGGCAGTTGGGAAGGCCGCCCGAGAGGCGCCCGGGGCGGATACCCCGTGCGAAAACCCGGCCTCTGACGGCGGAGCTCCGCACTTTCGAATATTTTCTGTTTCCCCCTCCGGGCGGTCGACGGCAGTTGGGAAGGCCGCCCGAGAGGCGCCCGGGGCGGATACCCCGTGCGAAAACCCGGCCTCTGACGGCGGAGCTCCGCACTTTCGAATATTTTCTGTTTCCCCCTCCGGGCGGTCGACGGCAGTTGGGAAGGCCGCCCGAGAGGCGCCCGGGGCGGATACCCCGTGCGAAAACCCGGCCTCTGACGGCGGAGCTCCGCACTTTCGAACATTTTCTGTTTCCCCCTCCGGGCGGTCGACGGCAGTTGGGAAGGCCGCCCGAGAGGCGCCCGGGGCGGATACCCCGTGCGAAAACCCGGCCTCTGACGGCGGAGCTCCGCACTTTCGAACATTTTCTGTTTCCCCCTCCGGGCGGTCGACGGCAGTTGGGAAGGCCGCCCGAGAGGCGCCCGGGGCGGATACCCCGTGCGAAAACCCGGCCTCTGACGGCGGAGCTCCGCACTTTCGAACATTTTCTGTTTCCCCCTCCGGGCGGTCGACGGCAGTTGGGAAGGCCGCCCGAGAGGCGCCCGGGGCGGATACCCCGTGCGAAAACCCGGCCTCTGACGGCGGAGCTCCGCACTTTCGAATATTTTCTGTTTCCCCCTCCGGGCGGTCGACGGCAGTTGGGAAGGCCGCCCGAGAGGCGCCCGGGGCGGATACCCCGGGCGAAAACCCGGCCTCTGACGGCGGAGCTCCGCACTTTCGAATATGTCCCCCTCCACATCGCACCCATACACAAACTGACCGATATGCAACTTAAGACCCGCCTTCGGAGGGCCCCCACCGGCCCCGGCCCCCGCGCCGGCGCTTGGAGGTTCAGGCTCCTTCGGCTTGCGGGTCGACCCCCCCCTATGTCTCACTGCGAGACGGC
>NW_028233919.1:7500-15000 GCF_054856545.1 Hippocampus guttulatus | reverse complement strand
GGGCGAAGCTGGCTGGGGGTACCAGGGGTAAGGCTGAGGGTACCAGGGGTGCAGCTGAGGGTACCAGGGGTAAGGTTGAGGGTACCAGGGGTGTTGCTGGGGGTACCAGGGGTCACCATTCATTTTCAATGGGGGAGGTACCAGGGGCAAGGCTGGGGGTACCAGGGGTGTTGCTGGGGGTACCAGGGGTAAAGAGCGGGCCGGCCCGGCGGGCGAGTGTGGCCGGAAAAGGGGCCTCTTGCTCGGATTGGGAGTTTGAAAAAATTCCCCCATTCATTTTCAATGGCAGATGTACCAGGGGTCGGTGTCCGCCAGACGGCGGTGTGGTAGGCAAAAGGCGGGCCGGCTCGGCGAGCGTGCGTGCCCGGGAAAAAGGCCTCTTGGCCGGCGTGAGAGTTTAATAATAGCGGGCCGGCTCATCGAGCGTGCGTGCCCGGGAAAAGGGCCTCTTGGCCGGCGTGAGAGTTTAATAATAGCGGGCCGGCCCGGCGAGCGTGCGTGCCCGGGAAAAAGGCCTCCTTGCAGGCGTGAGCGTTTAATAATAGCGGGCCGGCCCGGCGAGCGTGCGTGCCCGGGAAAAAGGCCTCCTTGCAGGCGTGAGAGTTTAATAATAGCGGGCCGGCCCGGCGAGCGTGCGTGCCCGGGAAAAAGGCCTCCTTGCAGGCGTGAGAGTTTAATAATAGCGGGCCGGCTCGGCGAGCGTGCGTGCACGGGAAAAAGGCCTCTTGGCCGGCGTGAGAGTTTAATAATAGCGGGCCGGCCCGGCGAGCGTGCGTGCCCGGGAAAAAGGCCTCCTTGCAGGCGTGAGAGTTTAATAATAGCGGGCCGGCTCATCGAGCGTGCGTGCCCGGGAAAAGGGCCTCCTTGCAGGCGTGAGAGTTTAATAATAGCGGGCCGGCTCGGCGAGCGTGCGTGCCCGGGAAAAGGGCCTCTTGGCCGGCCTGAGCGTTTAATAATAGCGGGCCGGCTCATCGAGCGTGCGTGCCCGGGAAAAGGGCCTCTTGGCCGGCCTGAGCGTTTAATAATAGCGGGCCGGCCCCGCGAGCGTGCGTGCCCGGGAAAAAGGCCTCCTTGCAGGCGTGAGAGTTTAATAATAGCGGGCCGGCTCATCGAGCGTGCGTGCCCGGGAAAAGGGCCTCCTTGCAGGCGTGAGAGTTTAATAATAGCGGGCCGGCTCGGCGAGCGTGCGTGCCCGGGAAAAAGGGCCTCTTGGCCGGCGTGAGAGTTTAATAATAGCGGGCCGGCCCCGCGAGCGTGCGTGCCCGGGAAAAAGGCCTCCTTGCAGGGGTGAGAGTTTAATAATAGCGGGCCGGCCCGGCGAGCGTGCGTGCCCGGGAAAAAGGCCTCCTTGCAGGCGTGAGCGTTTAATAATAGCGGACCGGCTCTGCGAGCGTGCGTGCCCGGGAAAAGGGCCTCTTGGCCGGCCTGAGCGTTTAATAATAGCGGGCCGGCCCGGCGAGCGTGCGTGCCCGGGAAAAAGGCCTCTTGGCCGGCTTGGGGGATTGAAAAAAAATCCCCCATTCATTTTCAACGGGAGGGGTCGGCGGTACCGCTTGGTGTCCGCCAGACGGCGGTGTGGTAGGCAAATGGCGGGCCTGCACGGCGAGCGTGCGTGCCCGGGAAAAAGGCCTCCTTGCAGGCGTGAGAGTTTAATAATAGCGGGCCGGCCCGGAGAGCGTGCGTGCCCGGGAAAAAGGCCTCTTGGCCGGCGTGAGAGTTTAATAATAGCGGGCCGGCCCGGCGAGCGTGCGTGCCCGGGAAAAAGGCCTCCTTGCAGGCGTGAGCGTTTAATAATAGCGGGCCGGCTCATCGAGCGTGCGTGCCCGGGAAAAGGGCCTCTTGGCCGGCGTGAGAGTTTAATAATAGCGGGCCGGCTCATCGAGCGTGCGTGCCCGGGAAAAAGGCCTCTTGGCCGGCTTGGGGGATTGAAAAAAAAATCCCCCATTCATTTTCAACGGGAGGGGTCGGCGGTACCGCTTGGTGTCCGCCAGACGGCGGTGTGGTAGGCAAATGGCGGGCCTGCACGGCGAGCGTGCGTGCCCGGGAAAAAGGCCTCCTGGCCGGCGTGAGAGTTTAATAATAGCGGGCCGGCTCTGCGAGCGTGCGTGCCCGGGAAAAAGGCCTCCTTGCAGGCGTGAGAGTTTAATAATAGCGGGCCGGCTCGGCGAGCGTGCGTGCCCGGGAAAAAGGCCTCCTTGCAGGCGTAAGAGTTTAATAATAGCGGGCCGGCTCATCGAGCGTGCGTGCCCGGGAAAAAGGCCTCTTGGCCGGCGTGAGAGTTTAATAATAGCGGGCCGGCCCGGCGAGCGTGCGTGCCCGGGAAAAAGGCCTCCTTGCAGGCGTGAGCGTTTAATAATAGCGGGCCGGCTCATCGAGCGTGCGTGCCCGGGAAAAGGGCCTCTTGGCCGGCGTGAGAGTTTAATAATAGCGGGCCGGCTCATCGAGCGTGCGTGCCCGGGAAAAAGGCCTCTTGGCCGGCTTGGGGGATTGTAAAAAAAAATCCCCCATTCATTTTCAACGGGAGGGGTCGGCGGTACCGCGTGGTGTCCGCCAGACGGCGGTGTGGTAGGCAAATGGCGGGCCTGCACGGCGAGCGTGCGTGCCCGGGAAAAATGCCTCCTGGCCGGCGTGAGAGTTTAATAATAGCGGGCCGGCTCATCGAGCGTGCGTGCCCGGGAAAAAGGCCTCCTTGCAGGCGTGAGAGTTTAATAATAGCGGGCCGGCTCGGCGAGCGTGCGTGCCCGGGAAAAAGGCCTCTTGGCCAGCTTGGGGGATTGAAAAAAAATCCCCCATTCATTTTCAACGGGAGGGGTCGGCGGTACCGCTTGGTGTCCGCCAGACGGCGGTGTGGTAGGCAAATGGCGGGCCTGCACGGCGAGCGTGCGTGCCCGGGAAAAATGCCTCCTGGCCGGCGTGAGAGTTTAATAATAGCGGGCCGGCTCGGCGAGCGTGCGTGCCCGGGAAAAAGGCCTCTTGGCCGGCGTGAGAGTTTAATAATAGCGGGCCGGCTCGGCGAGCGTGCGTGCCCGGGAAAAGGGCCTCTTGGCCGGCGTGAGAGTTTAATAATAGCGGGCCGGCTCAGCGAGCGTGCGTGCCCGGGAAAAAGGCCTCCTTGCAGGCGTGAGAGTTTAATAATAGCGGGCCGGCTCATCGAGCGTGCGTGCCCGGGAAAAGGGCCTCTTGGCCGGCGTGAGAGTTTAATAATAGCGGGCCTGAGAGTTTAATAATAGCGGGCCGGCTCGGCGAGCGTGCGTGCCCGGGAAAAGGGCCTCTTGGCCGGCGTGAGAGTTTAATAATAGCGGGCCGGCTCATCGAGCGTGCGTGCCCGGGAAAAGGGCCTCTTGGCCGGCGTGAGAGTTTAATAATAGCGGGCCGGCCCGGCGAGCGTGCGTGCCCGGGAAAAAGGCCTCCTTGCAGGCGTGAGCGTTTAATAATAGCGGGCCGGCCCGGCGAGCGTGCGTGCCCGGGAAAAAGGCCTCCTTGCAGGCGTAAGAGTTTAATAATAGCGGGCCGGCTCCGCGAGCGTGCGTGGCCGGGAAAAAGGCCTCTTGGCCGGCGTGAGAGTTTAATAATAGCGGGCCGGCTCGGCGAGCGTGCGTGCCCGGGAAAAGGGCCTCTTGGCCGGCGTGAGAGTTTAATAATAGCGGGCCGGCTCATCGAGCGTGCGTGCCCGGGAAAAGGGCCTCTTGGCCGGCGTGAGAGTTTAATAATAGCGGGCCGGCCCGGCGAGCGTGCGTGCCCGGGAAAAAGGCCTCCTTGCAGGCGTGAGAGTTTAATAATAGCGGGCCGGCTCCGCGAGCGTGCGTGGCCGGGAAAAAGGCCTCTTGGCCGGCGTGAGAGTTTAATAATAGCGGGCCGGCTCATCGAGCGTGCGTGCCCGGGAAAAGGGCCTCTTGGCCGGCGTGAGAGTTTAATAATAGCGGGCCGGCTCATCGAGCGTGCGTGCCCGGGAAAAAGGCCTCCTTGCAGGCGTGAGAGTTTAATAATAGCGGGCCGGCCCGGCGAGCGTGCGTGCCCGGGAAAAAGGCCTCCTTGCAGGCGTGAGAGTT
This sequence comes from Hippocampus guttulatus, assembly GCF_054856545.1. NCBI lineage: Eukaryota > Metazoa > Chordata > Actinopteri > Syngnathiformes > Syngnathidae > Hippocampus > Hippocampus guttulatus. The sequence goes on along the minus strand of NW_028233919.1, from coordinate 10,951 downwards.
TAATAATAGCGGGCCGGCCCGGCGAGCGTGCGTGCCCGGGAAAAAGGCCTCCTTGCAGGCGTGAGAGTTTAATAATAGCGGGCCGGCCCGGCGAGCGTGCGTGCCCGGGAAAAAGGCCTCCTTGCAGGCGTGAGAGTTTAATAATAGCGGGCCGGCTCCGCGAGCGTGCGTGCCCGGGAAAAAGGCCTCCTTGCAGGCGTGAGAGTTCAATAATAGCGGGCCGGCCCGGCGAGCGTGCGTGCCCGGGAAAAAGGCCTCCTTGCAGGCGTGAGAGTTTAATAATAGCGGGCCGGCCCGGCGAGCGTGCGTGCCCGGGAAAAAGGCCTCCTTGCAGGCGTGAGAGTTTAATAATAGCGGGCCGGCCCGGCGAGCGTGCGTGCCCGGGAAAAAGGCCTCCTTGCAGGCGTGAGAGTTTAATAATAGCGGGCCGGCTCCGCGAGCGTGCGTGCCCGGGAAAAAGGCCTCCTTGCAGGCGTGGGAGATTGAAAAAATTCCCCCATTCATTTTCAATGGCGGGGGTACCAGGGGTAGAGCTGGGGGTACCAGGGGTAAAGAGCGGGCCGGCCCGGCGTGCGAGTTTGGCCGGAAAAGAGGCCTCTTGGTCGGATTGGGAGATTGAAAAAATTCCCCCATTCATTTTCAATGGCGGGGGTACCAGGGGTAGAGCTGGGGGTACCAGGGGTAAAGAGCGGGCCGGCCCGGCGTGCGAGTTTGGCCGGAAAAGAGGCCTCTTGGTCGGATTGGGAGATTGAAAAAATTCCCCCATTCATTTTCAATGGCGGGGGTACCAGGGGTAAAGAGCGGGCCGGCCCAGCGTGCGAGTTTGGCCGGGAAAGGGGCCTCCTGGCCGGCCTGGGGGATTAAAAAAATTCCCCCATTCATTTTCAATGGCGGGGGTACCAGGGGTAGCAGTACCGATTTTGGTCGTTAGGGGCGCTGTAGTAGGTAAACCAGATATGCGGAGTTAGGGGGTCAAGAAGGCGAAAGGCTTAGAAAGTGACCGTTCACCAAAATACTTTCCGAAACGTATATAGGGGGGCATGTGTCGGACGAGTCACCATGCTTTCTCGATGCTGGAGGTACCAGGGGCACAAAGTTGGCCGGGAAAGATGCCTCTTAGGCGGATTGAAAGCATGAGAAAATGCCCCCCATTCATTTTCAATGGCGGAGAGCGGGCCGGCCCCGCAGCCGAGTGTGGCCGGCGGAGAGGCGTCTCGGTCGGATGAATGAAGCGTGGAGCCGGCCTCTGACGGCGGAGCTCCGCACTTTCGAATATTTTCTATCTCCCCCTCCGGGCGGCCGACGGCAGTTGGGAAGGCCGCCCGAGAGGCGCCCGGGGCGGATACCTCGGGCGAAAAGCCGGCCTCTGACGGCGGAGCTCCGCACTTTCGAATATTTTCTATTTCCCCCTCCGGGCGGCCGACGGCAGTTGGGAAGGCCGCCCGAGAGGCGCCCGGGGCGGATACCTCGGGCGAAAAGCCGGCCTCTGACGGCGGAGCTCCGCACTTTCGAATATTTTCTATCTCCCCCTCCGGGCGGCCGACGGCAGTTGGGAAGGCCGCCCGAGAGGCGCCCGGGGCGGATACCTCGGGCGAAAAGCCGGCCTCTGACGGCGGAGCTCCGCACTTTCGAATATTTTCTATTTCCCCCTCCGGGCGGCCGACGGCAGTTGGGAAGGCCGCCCGAGAGGCGCCCGGGGCGGATACCTCGGGCGAAAAGCCGGCCTCTGACGGCGGAGCTCCGCACTTTCGAATATTTTCTATTTCCCCCTCCGGGCGGCCGACGGCAGTTGGGAAGGCCGCCCGAGAGGCGCCCCGGGGCGGATACCCCGGGCGAAAAGCCGGCCTCTGACGGCGGAGCTCCGCACTTTCGAATATTTTCTATTTCCCCCTCCGGGCGGCCGACGGCAGTTGGGAAGGCCGCCCGAGAGGCGCCCCGGGGCGGATACCCCGGGCGAAAAGCCGGCCTCTGACGGCGGAGCTCCGCACTTTCGAATATTTTCTATTTCCCCCTCCGGGCGGCCGACGGCAGTTGGGAAGGCCGCCCGAGAGGCGCCCCGGGGCGGATACCCCGGGCGAAAAGCCGGCCTCTGACGGCGGAGCTCCGCACTTTCGAATATTTTCTATTTCCCCCTCCGGGCGGCTGACGGCAGGTGGGAAGGCCGCCCATTCATTTTCAATGGCGGAGGTACCAGGGGTGCCGCTGAGGGTACCAGGGGTGCCGCTGAGGGTACCAGGGGTGCCGCTGAGGGTACCAGGGGTACCGCTGAGGGTACCAGGGGTGCGGCTGAGGGTACCAGGGGTGCGGCTGAGGGTACCAGGGGTGCGGCTGAGGGTACCAGGGGTGCCGCTGAGGGTACCAGGGGTACGGCTGAGGGTACCAGGGGTGCCGCTGAGGGTACCAGGGGTACGGCTGAGGGTACCAGGGGTGCCGCTGAGGGTACCAGGGGTGCGGCTGAGGGTACCAGGGGTGCGGCTGAGGGTACCAGGGGTGCCGCTGAGGGTACCAGGGGTGCCGCTGAGGGTACCAGGGGTGCGGCTGAGGGTACCAGGGGTGCCGCTGAGGGTACCAGGGGTGCCGCTGAGGGTACCAGGGGTGCCGCTGAGGGTACCAGGGGTGCCGCTGAGGGTACCAGGGGTGCGGCTGAGGGTACCAGGGGTGCCGCTGAGGGTACCAGGGGTGCGGCTGAGGGTACCAGGGGTGCGGCTGAGGGTACCAGGGGTGCCGCTGAGGGTACCAGGGGTGCCGCTGAGGGTACCAGGGGTGCGGCTGAGGGTACCAGGGGTGCCGCTGAGGGTACCAGGGGTGCCGCTGAGGGTACCAGGGGTGCCGCTGAGGGTACCAGGGGTGCCGCTGAGGGTACCAGGGGTGCGGCTGAGGGTACCAGGGGTAAGGCTGAGGGTACCAGGGGTGCCGCTGAGGGTACCAGGGGTGCCGCTGAGGGTACCAGGGGTACGGCTGGAGGTACCAGGGGTAAGGCTGGAGGTACCAGGGGTAAGGCTGGAGGTACCAGGGGTTAGGCTGGAGGTACCAGGGGTAAGGCTGGGGGTACCAGGGGTAAGGCTGAGGGTACCAGGGGTTAGGCTGGGGGTACCAGGGGTAAGGCTGGGGGTACCAGGGGCGAAGCTGGCTGGGGGTACCAGGGGTTGGGCTGAGGGTACCAGGGGTTGGGCTGAGGGTACCAGGGGTAAGGCTGAGGGTACCAGGGGCGAAGCTGGCTGGGGGTACCAGGGGTGTTGCTGAGGGTACCAGGGGTGCCGCTGAGGGTACCAGGGGTTAGGCTGGGGGTACCAGGGGTTGAGCTGAGGGTACCAGGGGTAAGGCTGAGGGTACCAGGGGTGTTGCTGGGGGTACCAGGGGTCGCCATTCATTTTCAATGGGGGAGGTACCAGGGGTAGGGCTGGGGGTACCAGGGGTAAAGAGCGGACCGGCTCGCCGGCCGAGCGTGGCC
>NW_028233919.1:0-2500 GCF_054856545.1 Hippocampus guttulatus | reverse complement strand
GAGGACGGCGGTGGCGGCGGCGGCGGCGGCGGCGACGTTGAAGGCGGCCCGCGGGGAGAGGCGCGGGGCGGGGGCACGTGGCCCCCAGCCCCCGCGGCCCGACCCCGCGGTGCCGTCGGAGGCGGCGCCGACGCACCCCGGCGCGCCCCGGCCTCCCGAGTCATGAGCGAACAGATGCAAACGGTTGGGCGGAGGAGGACGGCGGTGGCGGCGGCGGCGGCGGTGGCGACGTCGAAGGCGGCCCGCGGGGAGAGGCGCGGGGCGGGGGCGTGAAGGAGACGGGCGGGGGGTACGGTGCCGGTCTTTGGCCGGTCGCCTACACCCCCGCCCCGACCCGTAAGCGCCCCCAGCCCCCGCGGCCCGACCCCGCGGTGCCGTCGGCGGCGGCGCCGGCGCACCCCGGCGCTCCCCGGCCCCCCGAGTCCAGAGCGAACACACGGGCGGAGGAGGACGGCGGCGGCGGCGGCGGCGGCGACGTCGAAGGCGGCCCGCGGGGAGAGGCGCGGGGCGGGGGCACGTGGCCCCCAGCCCCCGCGGCCCGACCCCGCGGTGCCGTCGGCGGCGGCGCCGGGGCGCTCCCCGCCGCGCCCCGGCCCCCCGAGTCCGAAGCGTGAGAAACGCCGATAGGCGGCGGGCGGCGGCGGCCGCGCGGCCGCGGGGCGGCGGGCGGGTGCGCCGCGGGCGTCGCGGGGGGGGAGGAAGGTCAGGAGGACGGTGTCGGGCGCGGGGTGTATGTCGGTTCGCGTCGTCGCGCGGCCGGCCGCTCCCCGCGTCCCGCCCGGCCCCCGCCGGCCCCCCCCCCGGTCAGGCGCCCGTCGGCGTTCCCCGACCGCCCCACCCCGCGCGTCCGCGCGGTCGTCGACGTCCCGTCCGCCTTGTCAACGCTCCCATAGTCCAGGCCGGGCCGCGGCCGGCGTCGGGGACCACTCCCCCGCCGGTGCCATCGCGACCTGGCCGACCTCGGAACCTTACCCCCAGTCGCCGGGTACCCAACCTTCTCGCCACCTTCGGCGGCGAGCGGGGGGTTCAATGTCTCCGAAGTCCCCCCCCGGCCTGCCGGCGGGGCGGGGGGGGCTAGGAGCGCCCGGAGGCGCCGTTATCCCCCTTTTTAACCCCTTCTCTGAATGTTGGCCAAAACCGCAAACCAAACGTACGACTCTCAGCGGTGGATCACTCGGCTCGTGCGTCGATGAAGGACGCAGCTAGCTGCGAGAACTAATGTGAATTGCAGGACACATTGATCATCGACACTTTGAACGCACCTTGCGGCCCCGGGTCCCTCCCGGGGCCACGCCTGTCTGAGCGTCGCTTGTACATCTATCGGGATCGGGGCGCCCACGGGCGCCCCCCTCCCGCGGTTGGGGCGTCGCGGGCCACCGCCGGCCTACCCCCCCCCCACCTTCCCTCCCCGCACGGGGAAATGGGGGTGGGGGGGGCGGACGGCACGGCCCTCGTCCCCCTAAGTATAGACCCGACCGCCCGCGCCCTCGACGGGCCCGACCACCGCGCGGCCGCAGGGGCCCGCGGCGGCTGCCGATGGAGGATCCGTCCCCCGCCGCGCAGTCCGCCGCGACGCACCGCGCGGCCGCGTAGGAGTCGTGCGCCCGGCGAGGCGCGGGGTTAACGGCCGACCCCCGATGACGGGAGGCGATCCGTCGCCCCCGCCTCTAACCCCGTTCGACTACGACCTCAGATCAGACGAGACGACCCGCTGAATTTAAGCATATTACTAAGCGGAGGAAAAGAAACTAACAAGGATTCCCTCAGTAGCGGCGAGCGAAGAGGGAGAAGCCCAGCGCCGAATCCCCGCCCGGCGGAGGGCGCGGGACATGTGGCGTATAGAAGGTCGCTTTGCCCGGCGCCGCCCGGTGGGGGCCCGAGTCCTTCTGATGGAGGCTCTGCCCGAGGACGGTGTGAGGCCGGTAGCGGCCCCCGGCGCGCCGGGGCGAGGCCTTCTCGGAGTCGGGTTGTTTGGGAATGCAGCCCAAAGCGGGTGGTAAACTCCATCTAAGGCTAAATACTGGCACGAGACCGATAGCGGACAAGTACCTTAAGGGAAAGTTGAAAAGAACTTTGAAGAGAGAGTTCAACAGGGCGTGAAACCGTTGAGAGGTAAACGGGTGGGGACCGCGCAGTCCGCGCGGGGGATTCAACCCGGCAGGGCGCGGCGGCGGGGCCTTTGGCGGCGCGCGGGTTCGTCCGTTCCGCCCCCCCTCCCTTGGCGGAGGGGGGGCGGGCGGCGGCCCGCGCGCCCCGGGGTCCCGGCTGCCCCCCGGCCGGGCGCACTTCCCCCGTCGCGGTGCGCCGCGACCGGCTCCGGGTTGGCTTGGAAAGGCTTGGGACGATGGTGGCGCGGGCGGCCCGCGCGGGGCCCGGGGGTTCCGACCCCCGGTCACCCCGCGCGTCAGCCCCCGCGCTGTACAGCGCTCCTCTGCCCCTACCTCGCCGCTTCCCCCGGGGTCGTGGGATGTACCGCTGCGTCCTCCGTTCACGGCCGGGG
>NW_028233918.1:42500-45049 GCF_054856545.1 Hippocampus guttulatus | reverse complement strand
CAGGGGTAAGGCTGAGGGTACCAGGGGTGCCGCTGAGGGTACCAGGGGTGCGGCTGAGGGTACCAGGGGTAAGGCTGAGGGTACCAGGGGTAAGGCTGAGGGTACCAGGGGTAAGGCTGAGGGTACCAGGGGTACGGCTGGAGGTACCAGGGGTAAGGCTGGAGGTACCAGGGGTAAGGCTGGAGGTACCAGGGGTAAGGCTGGAGGTACCAGGGGTAAGGCTGGAGGTACCAGGGGTTAGGCTGGAGGTACCAGGGGTAAGGCTGGGGGTACCAGGGGTAAGGCTGAGGGTACCAGGGGCGAAGCTGGCTGGGGGTACCAGGGGTTGGGCTGAGGGTACCAGGGGTTGGGCTGAGGGTACCAGGGGTAAGGCTGAGGGTACCAGGGGCGAAGCTGGCTGGGGGTACCAGGGGTGTTGCTGAGGGTACCAGGGGTGCCGCTGAGGGTACCAGGGGTTAGGCTGGGGGTACCAGGGGTTGAGCTGAGGGTACCAGGGGTAAGGCTGAGGGTACCAGGGGTGTTGCTGGGGGTACCAGGGGTCGCCATTCATTTTCAATGGGGGAGGTACCAGGGGTAGGGCTGGGGGTACCAGGGGTAAAGAGCGGACCGGCTCGCCGGCCGAGCGTGGCCGAAAAAGAGGCCTCCTGGCCGGATTGAGAAATTAAAAAAATTCCCCCATTCATTTTCAATGGCGGGGGTACCAGGGGTATGCAGTACCGATTTTGGTCGTTAGGGGCGCTGTAGTAGGTAAACCAGATATGGGGAGTTAGGGGGTCAAGAAGGCTAAAAGGCTTAGAAAGTGAGCGTTCACCAAAATACTTTCCGAAACGTATATAGGTGAGCATGTTTTGAATGGGTGACCTCCAGGGCGACACAGGGGAGGCCCCTAAGAGTATAATCAGACCATCGTGAGGGTGTTTCCAGCCACCCAAAAGCACTGGAACGGCCTCTGACGGCGGAGCTCCGCACTATCGAATATTTTCTATTTCCCCCTCCAGGCGGTCGACGGCAGTTGGGAAGGCCGCCCGAGAGGCGCCCGGGGCGGATACCCCGTGCGAAAACCCGGCCTCTGACGGCGGAGCTCCGCACTTTCGAATATTTTCTGTTTCCCCCTCCGGGCGGTCGACGGCAGTTGGGAAGGCCGCCCGAGAGGCGCCCGGGGCGGATACCCCGTGCGAAAACCCGGCCTCTGACGGCGGAGCTCCGCACTTTCGAATATTTTCTGTTTCCCCCTCCGGGCGGTCGACGGCAGTTGGGAAGGCCGCCCGAGAGGCGCCCGGGGCGGATACCCCGTGCGAAAACCCGGCCTCTGACGGCGGAGCTCCGCACTTTCGAATATTTTCTGTTTCCCCCTCCGGGCGGTCGACGGCAGTTGGGAAGGCCGCCCGAGAGGCGCCCGGGGCGGATACCCCGTGCGAAAACCCGGCCTCTGACGGCGGAGCTCCGCACTTTCGAATATTTTCTGTTTCCCCCTCCGGGCGGTCGACGGCAGTTGGGAAGGCCGCCCGAGAGGCGCCCGGGGCGGATACCCCGTGCGAAAACCCGGCCTCTGACGGCGGAGCTCCGCACTTTCGAACATTTTCTGTTTCCCCCTCCGGGCGGTCGACGGCAGTTGGGAAGGCCGCCCGAGAGGCGCCCGGGGCGGATACCCCGTGCGAAAACCCGGCCTCTGACGGCGGAGCTCCGCACTTTCGAACATTTTCTGTTTCCCCCTCCGGGCGGTCGACGGCAGTTGGGAAGGCCGCCCGAGAGGCGCCCGGGGCGGATACCCCGTGCGAAAACCCGGCCTCTGACGGCGGAGCTCCGCACTTTCGAATATTTTCTGTTTCCCCCTCCGGGCGGTCGACGGCAGTTGGGAAGGCCGCCCGAGAGGCGCCCGGGGCGGATACCCCGTGCGAAAACCCGGCCTCTGACGGCGGAGCTCCGCACTTTCGAATATTTTCTGTTTCCCCCTCCGGGCGGTCGACGGCAGTTGGGAAGGCCGCCCGAGAGGCGCCCGGGGCGGATACCCCGGGCGAAAACCCGGCCTCTGACGGCGGAGCTCCGCACTTTCGAATATGTCCCCCTCCACATCGCACCCATACACAAACTGACCGATATGCAACTTAAGACCCGCCTTCGGAGGGCCCCCACCGGCCCCGGCCCCCGCGCCGGCGCTTGGAGGTTCAGGCTCCTTCGGCTTGCGGGTCGACCCCCCCCTATGTCTCACTGCGAGACGGCGAGACCATTCGAGTCTTTTTCCCTCCTTACAGGTCGCACCAACACAACCACTGACCGATATGCAACCAAGACCCGCCTTCGGAGGGCCCCCACCGGCCCCGGCCTCGCGCCGGCGCTTGGAGGTTCAGGCTCCTTCGGCTTGCGGGTCGACCATTCCCGGGGCCGCGTCGAAAGCCTCGGCGCGGACCTCATAGCGAGACCATAGCCGGCTCCCCGCGCTACGCGCGATGTTGTTCCCAGCTGTCCTACCACTGGACCCCCGTCGCTCGCTGCTGCGTTGCTCCGGTCCACCCCCAATGGGCGGCGGCGGAGGCTGTCCGGAAAAAGTC
>NW_028233918.1:20000-30000 GCF_054856545.1 Hippocampus guttulatus | reverse complement strand
GGCCGGCTCGGCGAGCGTGCGTGCACGGGAAAAAGGCCTCTTGGCCGGCGTGAGAGTTTAATAATAGCGGGCCGGCCCGGCGAGCGTGCGTGCCCGGGAAAAAGGCCTCCTTGCAGGCGTGAGAGTTTAATAATAGCGGGCCGGCTCATCGAGCGTGCGTGCCCGGGAAAAGGGCCTCCTTGCAGGCGTGAGAGTTTAATAATAGCGGGCCGGCTCTGCGAGCGTGCGTGCCCGGGAAAAGGGCCTCTTGGCCGGCCTGAGCGTTTAATAATAGCGGGCCGGCTCATCGAGCGTGCGTGCCCGGGAAAAGGGCCTCTTGGCCGGCCTGAGCGTTTAATAATAGCGGGCCGGCCCCGCGAGCGTGCGTGCCCGGGAAAAAGGCCTCCTTGCAGGCGTGAGAGTTTAATAATAGCGGGCCGGCTCATCGAGCGTGCGTGCCCGGGAAAAGGGCCTCCTTGCAGGCGTGAGAGTTTAATAATAGCGGGCCGGCTCGGCGAGCGTGCGTGCCCGGGAAAAGGGCCTCTTGGCCGGCGTGAGAGTTTAATAATAGCGGGCCGGCCCCGCGAGCGTGCGTGCCCGGGAAAAAGGCCTCCTTGCAGGGGTGAGAGTTTAATAATAGCGGGCCGGCCCGGCGAGCGTGCGTGCCCGGGAAAAAGGCCTCCTTGCAGGCGTGAGCGTTTAATAATAGCGGACCGGCTCTGCGAGCGTGCGTGCCCGGGAAAAGGGCCTCTTGGCCGGCCTGAGCGTTTAATAATAGCGGGCCGGCCCGGCGAGCGTGCGTGCCCGGGAAAAAGGCCTCTTGGCCGGCTTGGGGGATTGAAAAAAAATCCCCCATTCATTTTCAACGGGAGGGGTCGGCGGTACCGCTTGGTGTCCGCCAGACGGCGGTGTGGTAGGCAAATGGCGGGCCTGCACGGCGAGCGTGCGTGCCCGGGAAAAAGGCCTCCTTGCAGGCGTGAGAGTTTAATAATAGCGGGCCGTCCCGGAGAGCGTGCGTGCCCGGGAAAAAGGCCTCTTGGCCGGCGTGAGAGTTTAATAATAGCGGGCCGGCTCATCGAGCGTGCGTGCCCGGGAAAAGGGCCTCCTTGCAGGCGTGAGAGTTTAATAATAGCGGGCCGGCTCTGCGAGCGTGCGTGCCCGGGAAAAGGGCCTCTTGGCCGGCCTGAGCGTTTAATAATAGCGGGCCGGCTCATCGAGCGTGCGTGCCCGGGAAAAGGGCCTCTTGGCCGGCCTGAGCGTTTAATAATAGCGGGCCGGCCCCGCGAGCGTGCGTGCCCGGGAAAAAGGCCTCCTTGCAGGCGTGAGAGTTTAATAATAGCGGGCCGGCTCATCGAGCGTGCGTGCCCGGGAAAAAGGCCTCCTTGCAGGCGTAAGAGTTTAATAATAGCGGGCCGGCTCATCGAGCGTGCGTGCCCGGGAAAAGGGCCTCCTTGCAGGCGTGAGAGTTTAATAATAGCGGGCCGGCTCTGCGAGCGTGCGTGCCCGGGAAAAGGGCCTCTTGGCCGGCCTGAGCGTTTAATAATAGCGGGCCGGCTCATCGAGCGTGCGTGCCCGGGAAAAGGGCCTCTTGGCCGGCCTGAGCGTTTAATAATAGCGGGCCGGCCCCGCGAGCGTGCGTGCCCGGGAAAAAGGCCTCCTTGCAGGCGTGAGAGTTTAATAATAGCGGGCCGGCTCATCGAGCGTGCGTGCCCGGGAAAAGGGCCTCCTTGCAGGCGTGAGAGTTTAATAATAGCGGGCCGGCTCGGCGAGCGTGCGTGCCCGGGAAAAGGGCCTCTTGGCCGGCGTGAGAGTTTAATAATAGCGGGCCGGCCCCGCGAGCGTGCGTGCCCGGGAAAAAGGCCTCCTTGCAGGGGTGAGAGTTTAATAATAGCGGGCCGGCCCGGCGAGCGTGCGTGCCCGGGAAAAAGGCCTCCTTGCAGGCGTGAGCGTTTAATAATAGCGGACCGGCTCTGCGAGCGTGCGTGCCCGGGAAAAGGGCCTCTTGGCCGGCCTGAGCGTTTAATAATAGCGGGCCGGCCCGGCGAGCGTGCGTGCCCGGGAAAAAGGCCTCTTGGCCGGCTTGGGGGATTGAAAAAAAATCCCCCATTCATTTTCAACGGGAGGGGTCGGCGGTACCGCTTGGTGTCCGCCAGACGGCGGTGTGGTAGGCAAATGGCGGGCCTGCACGGCGAGCGTGCGTGCCCGGGAAAAAGGCCTCCTTGCAGGCGTGAGAGTTTAATAATAGCGGGCCGGCCCGGAGAGCGTGCGTGCCCGGGAAAAAGGCCTCTTGGCCGGCGTGAGAGTTTAATAATAGCGGGCCGGCCCGGCGAGCGTGCGTGCCCGGGAAAAAGGCCTCCTTGCAGGCGTGAGCGTTTAATAATAGCGGGCCGGCTCATCGAGCGTGCGTGCCCGGGAAAAGGGCCTCTTGGCCGGCGTGAGAGTTTAATAATAGCGGGCCGGCTCATCGAGCGTGCGTGCCCGGGAAAAAGGCCTCTTGGCCGGCTTGGGGGATTGAAAAAAAAATCCCCCATTCATTTTCAACGGGAGGGGTCGGCGGTACCGCTTGGTGTCCGCCAGACGGCGGTGTGGTAGGCAAATGGCGGGCCTGCACGGCGAGCGTGCGTGCCCGGGAAAAAGGCCTCCTGGCCGGCGTGAGAGTTTAATAATAGCGGGCCGGCTCTGCGAGCGTGCGTGCCCGGGAAAAAGGCCTCCTTGCAGGCGTGAGAGTTTAATAATAGCGGGCCGGCTCGGCGAGCGTGCGTGCCCGGGAAAAAGGCCTCCTTGCAGGCGTAAGAGTTTAATAATAGCGGGCCGGCTCATCGAGCGTGCGTGCCCGGGAAAAAGGCCTCTTGGCCGGCGTGAGAGTTTAATAATAGCGGGCCGGCCCGGCGAGCGTGCGTGCCCGGGAAAAAGGCCTCCTTGCAGGCGTGAGCGTTTAATAATAGCGGGCCGGCTCATCGAGCGTGCGTGCCCGGGAAAAGGGCCTCTTGGCCGGCTTGGGGGATTGAAAAAAAATCCCCCATTCATTTTCAACGGGAGGGGTCGGCGGTACCGCTTGGTGTCCGCCAGACGGCGGTGTGGTAGGCAAATGGCGGGCCTGCACGGCGAGCGTGCGTGCCCGGGAAAAATGCCTCCTGGCCGGCGTGAGAGTTTAATAATAGCGGGCCGGCTCGGCGAGCGTGCGTGCCCGGGAAAAAGGCCTCTTGGCCGGCGTGAGAGTTTAATAATAGCGGGCCGGCTCGGCGAGCGTGCGTGCCCGGGAAAAGGGCCTCTTGGCCGGCGTGAGAGTTTAATAATAGCGGGCCGGCTCATCGAGCGTGCGTGCCCGGGAAAAGGGCCTCTTGGCCGGCGTGAGAGTTTAATAATAGCGGGCCGGCCCGGCGAGCGTGCGTGCCCGGGAAAAAGGCCTCCTTGCAGGCGTGAGAGTTTAATAATAGCGGGCCGGCTCCGCGAGCGTGCGTGGCCGGGAAAAAGGCCTCTTGGCCGGCGTGAGAGTTTAATAATAGCGGGCCGGCTCATCGAGCGTGCGTGCCCGGGAAAAGGGCCTCTTGGCCGGCGTGAGAGTTTAATAATAGCGGGCCGGCTCATCGAGCGTGCGTGCCCGGGAAAAGGGCCTCTTGGCCGGCGTGAGAGTTTAATAATAGCGGGCCGGCTCATCGAGCGTGCGTGCCCGGGAAAAGGGCCTCTTGGCCGGCGTGAGAGTTTAATAATAGCGGGCCGGCCCGGCGAGCGTGCGTGCCCGGGAAAAAGGCCTCCTTGCAGGCGTGAGAGTTTAATAATAGCGGGCCGGCCCGGCGAGCGTGCGTGCCCGGGAAAAAGGCCTCCTTGCAGGCGTGAGAGTTTAATAATAGCGGGCCGGCTCGGCGAGCGTGCGTGCCCGGGAAAAGGGCCTCTTGGCCGGCGTGAGAGTTTAATAATAGCGGGCCGGCTCATCGAGCGTGCGTGCCCGGGAAAAGGGCCTCTTGGCCGGCGTGAGAGTTTAATAATAGCGGGCCGGCCCGGCGAGCGTGCGTGCCCGGGAAAAAGGCCTCCTTGCAGGCGTGAGAGTTTAATAATAGCGGGCCGGCTCCGCGAGCGTGCGTGGCCGGGAAAAAGGCCTCTTGGCCGGCGTGAGAGTTTAATAATAGCGGGCCGGCTCATCGAGCGTGCGTGCCCGGGAAAAGGGCCTCTTGGCCGGCGTGAGAGTTTAATAATAGCGGGCCGGCTCATCGAGCGTGCGTGCCCGGGAAAAGGGCCTCTTGGCCGGCGTGAGAGTTTAATAATAGCGGGCCGGCCCGGCGAGCGTGCGTGCCCGGGAAAAAGGCCTCCTTGCAGGCGTGAGAGTTTAATAATAGCGGGCCGGCCCGGCGAGCGTGCGTGCCCGGGAAAAAGGCCTCCTTGCAGGCGTGAGAGTTTAATAATAGCGGGCCGGCCCGGCGAGCGTGCGTGCCCGGGAAAAAGGCCTCCTTGCAGGCGTGAGAGTTTAATAATAGCGGGCCGGCCCGGCGAGCGTGCGTGCCCGGGAAAAAGGCCTCCTTGCAGGCGTGAGAGTTTAATAATAGCGGGCCGGCCCGGCGAGCGTGCGTGCCCGGGAAAAAGGCCTCCTTGCAGGCGTGAGAGTTTAATAATAGCGGGCCGGCTCCGCGAGCGTGCGTGCCCGGGAAAAAGGCCTCCTTGCAGGCGTGAGAGTTTAATAATAGCGGGCCGGCTCCGCGAGCGTGCGTGCCCGGGAAAAAGGCCTCCTTGCAGGCGTGAGAGTTTAATAATAGCGGGCCGGCTCCGCGAGCGTGCGTGCCCGGGAAAAAGGCCTCCTTGCAGGCGTGAGAGTTTAATAATAGCGGGCCGGCTCCGCGAGCGTGCGTGCCCGGGAAAAAGGCCTCCTTGCAGGCGTGAGAGTTCAATAATAGCGGGCCGGCCCGGCGAGCGTGCGTGCCCGGGAAAAAGGCCTCCTTGCAGGCGTGAGAGTTTAATAATAGCGGGCCGGCCCGGCGAGCGTGCGTGCCCGGGAAAAAGGCCTCTTGGCCGGCGTGAGAGTTTAATAATAGCGGGCCGGCCCCGCGAGCGTGCGTGCCCGGGAAAAAGGCCTCCTTGCAGGGGTGAGAGTTTAATAATAGCGGGCCGGCCCGGCGAGCGTGCGTGCCCGGGAAAAAGGCCTCTTGGCCGGCGTGGGAGATTGAAAAAATTCCCCCATTCATTTTCAATGGCGGGGGTACCAGGGGTAGAGCTGGGGGTACCAGGGGTAAAGAGCGGGCCGGCCCGGCGTGCGAGTTTGGCCGGAAAAGAGGCCTCTTGGTCGGATTGGGAGATTGAAAAAATTCCCCCATTCATTTTCAATGGCGGGGGTACCAGGGGTAGAGCTGGGGGTACCAGGGGTAAAGAGCGGGCCGGCCCGGCGTGCGAGTTTGGCCGGAAAAGAGGCCTCTTGGTCGGATTGGGAGATTGAAAAAATTCCCCCATTCATTTTCAATGGCGGGGGTACCAGGGGTAGAGCTGGGGGTACCAGGGGTAAAGAGCGGGCCGGCCCGGCGTGCGAGTGTGGCCGGGAAAGAGCCCTCCTGGCCGGCCTGGGAGATTGAAAAAAATTCCCCCATTCATTTTCAATGGCGGGGGTACCAGGGGTAAAGAGCGGGCCGGCCCAGCGTGCGAGTTTGGCCGGGAAAGGGGCCTCCTGGCCGGCCTGGGGGATTAAAAAAATTCCCCCATTCATTTTCAATGGCGGGGGTACCAGGGGTAGCAGTACCGATTTTGGTCGTTAGGGGCGCTGTAGTAGGTAAACCAGATATGCGGAGTTAGGGGGTCAAGAAGGCGAAAGGCTTAGAAAGTGACCGTTCACCAAAATACTTTCCGAAACGTATATAGGGGGGCATGTGTCGGACGAGTCACCATGCTTTCTCGATGCTGGAGGTACCAGGGGCACAAAGTTGGCCGGGAAAGATGCCTCTTAGGCGGATTGAAAGCATGAGAAAATGCCCCCCATTCATTTTCAATGGCGGAGAGCGGGCCGGCCCCGCAGCCGAGTGTGGCCGGCGGAGAGGCGTCTCGGTCGGATGAATGAAGCGTGGAGCCGGCCTCTGACGGCGGAGCTCCGCACTTTCGAATATTTTCTATCTCCCCCTCCGGGCGGTCGACGGCAGTTGGGAAGGCCGCCCGAGAGGCGCCCGGGGCGGATACCTCGGGCGAAAAGCCGGCCTCTGACGGCGGAGCTCCGCACTTTCGAATATTTTCTATTTCCCCCTCCGGGCGGTCGACGGCAGTTGGGAAGGCCGCCCGAGAGGCGCCCGGGGCGGATACCTCGGGCGAAAAGCCGGCCTCTGACGGCGGAGCTCCGCACTTTCGAATATTTTCTATCTCCCCCTCCGGGCGGCCGACGGCAGTTGGGAAGGCCGCCCGAGAGGCGCCCGGGGCGGATACCTCGGGCGAAAAGCCGGCCTCTGACGGCGGAGCTCCGCACTTTCGAATATTTTCTATTTCCCCCTCCGGGCGGCCGACGGCAGTTGGGAAGGCCGCCCGAGAGGCGCCCGGGGCGGATACCTCGGGCGAAAAGCCGGCCTCTGACGGCGGAGCTCCGCACTTTCGAATATTTTCTATTTCCCCCTCCGGGCGGCCGACGGCAGTTGGGAAGGCCGCCCGAGAGGCGCCCGGGGCGGATACCTCGGGCGAAAAGCCGGCCTCTGACGGCGGAGCTCCGCACTTTCGAATATTTTCTATTTCCCCCTCCGGGCGGCCGACGGCAGTTGGGAAGGCCGCCCGAGAGGCGCCCGGGGCGGATACCTCGGGCGAAAAGCCGGCCTCTGACGGCGGAGCTCCGCACTTTCGAATATTTTCTATTTCCCCCTCCGGGCGGCCGACGGCAGTTGGGAAGGCCGCCCGAGAGGCGCCCCGGGGCGGATACCTCGGGCGAAAAGCCGGCCTCTGACGGCGGAGCTCCGCACTTTCGAATATTTTCAATTTCCCCCTCCGGGCGGCCGACGGCAGTTGGGAAGGTCGCCCGAGAGGCGCCCCGGGGCGGATACCCCGGGCGAAAAGCCGGCCTCTGACGGCGGAGCTCCGCACTTTCGAATATTTTCTATTTCCCCCTCCGGGCGGCTGACGGCAGGTGGGAAGGCCGCCCATTCATTTTCAATGGCGGAGGTACCAGGGGTGCCGCTGAGGGTACCAGGGGTGCCGCTGAGGGTACCAGGGGTGCAGCTGAGGGTACCAGGGGTGCCGCTGAGGGTACCAGGGGTGCCGCTGAGGGTACCAGGGGTACGGCTGAGGGTACCAGGGGTGCCGCTGAGGGTACCAGGGGTGCCGCTGAGGGTACCAGGGGTGCCGCTGAGGGTACCAGGGGTGCCGCTGAGGGTACCAGGGGTTCGGCTGAGGGTACCAGGGGTACGGCTGAGGGTACCAGGGGTGCCGCTGAGGGTACCAGGGGTGCCGCTGAGGGTACCAGGGGTGCGGCTGAGGGTACCAGGGGTAAGGCTGAGGGTACCAGGGGTGCCGCTGAGGGTACCAGGGGTGCGGCTGAGGGTACCAGGGGTAAGGCTGAGGGTACCAGGGGTAAGGCTGAGGGTACCAGGGGTAAGGCTGAGGGTACCAGGGGTACGGCTGGAGGTACCAGGGGTAAGGCTGGAGGTACCAGGGGTAAGGCTGGATGGTACCAGGGGTAAGGCTGGAGGTACCAGGGGTAAGGCTGGAGGTACCAGGGGTTAGGCTGGAGGTACCAGGGGTAAGGCTGGGGGTACCAGGGGTAAGGCTGAGGGTACCAGGGGCGAAGCTGGCTGGGGGTACCAGGGGTTGGGCTGAGGGTACCAGGGGTTGGGCTGAGGGTACCAGGGGTAAGGCTGAGGGTACCAGGGGCGAAGCTGGCTGGGGGTACCAGGGGTGTTGCTGAGGGTACCAGGGGTGCCGCTGAGGGTACCAGGGGTTAGGCTGGGGGTACCAGGGGTTGAGCTGAGGGTACCAGGGGTAAGGCTGAGGGTACCAGGGGTGTTGCTGGGGGTACCAGGGGTCGCCATTCATTTTCAATGGGGGAGGTACCAGGGGTAGGGCTGGGGGTACCAGGGGTAAAGAGCGGACCGGCTCGCCGGCCGAGCGTGGCCGAAAAAGAGGCCTCCTGGCCGGATTGAGAAATTAAAAAAATTCCCCCATTCATTTTCAATGGCGGGGGTACCAGGGGTATGCAGTACCGATTTTGGTCGTTAGGGGCGCTGTAGTAGGTAAACCAGATATGGGGAGTTAGGGGGTCAAGAAGGCTAAAAGGCTTAGAAAGTGAGCGTTCACCAAAATACTTTCCGAAACGTATATAGGTGAGCATGTTTTGAATGGGTGACCTCCAGGGCGACACAGGGGAGGCCCCTAAGAGTATAATCAGACCATCGTGAGGGTGTTTCCAGCCACCCAAAAGCACTGGAACGGCCTCTGACGGCGGAGCTCCGCACTATCGAATATTTTCTATTTCCCCCTCCAGGCGGTCGACGGCAGTTGGGAAGGCCGCCCGAGAGGCGCCCGGGGCGGATACCCCGTGCGAAAACCCGGCCTCTGACGGCGGAGCTCCGCACTTTCGAATATTTTCTGTTTCCCCCTCCGGGCGGTCGACGGCAGTTGGGAAGGCCGCCCGAGAGGCGCCCGGGGCGGATACCCCGTGCGAAAACCCGGCCTCTGACGGCGGAGCTCCGCACTTTCGAATATTTTCTGTTTCCCCCTCCGGGCGGTCGACGGCAGTTGGGAAGGCCGCCCGAGAGGCGCCCGGGGCGGATACCCCGTGCGAAAACCCGGCCTCTGACGGCGGAGCTCCGCACTTTCGAATATTTTCTGTTTCCCCCTCCGGGCGGTCGACGGCAGTTGGGAAGGCCGCCCGAGAGGCGCCCGGGGCGGATACCCCGTGCGAAAACCCGGCCTCTGACGGCGGAGCTCCGCACTTTCGAATATTTTCTGTTTCCCCCTCCGGGCGGTCGACGGCAGTTGGGAAGGCCGCCCGAGAGGCGCCCGGGGCGGATACCCCGTGCGAAAACCCGGCCTCTGACGGCGGAGCTCCGCACTTTCGAACATTTTCTGTTTCCCCCTCCGGGCGGTCGACGGCAGTTGGGAAGGCCGCCCGAGAGGCGCCCGGGGCGGATACCCCGTGCGAAAACCCGGCCTCTGACGGCGGAGCTCCGCACTTTCGAACATTTTCTGTTTCCCCCTCCGGGCGGTCGACGGCAGTTGGGAAGGCCGCCCGAGAGGCGCCCGGGGCGGATACCCCGTGCGAAAACCCGGCCTCTGACGGCGGAGCTCCGCACTTTCGAATATTTTCTGTTTCCCCCTCCGGGCGGTCGACGGCAGTTGGGAAGGCCGCCCGAGAGGCGCCCGGGGCGGATACCCCGTGCGAAAACCCGGCCTCTGACGGCGGAGCTCCGCACTTTCGAATATTTTCTGTTTCCCCCTCCGGGCGGTCGACGGCAGTTGGGAAGGCCGCCCGAGAGGCGCCCGGGGCGGATACCCCGGGCGAAAACCCGGCCTCTGACGGCGGAGCTCCGCACTTTCGAATATGTCCCCCTCCACATCGCACCCATACACAAACTGACCGATATGCAACTTAAGACCCGCCTTCGGAGGGCCCCCACCGGCCCCGGCCCCCGCGCCGGCGCTTGGAGGTTCAGGCTCCTTCGGCTTGCGGGTCGACCCCCCCCTATGTCTCACTGCGAGACGGCGAGACCATTCGAGTCTTTTTCCCTCCTTACAGGTCGCACCAACACAACCACTGACCGATATGCAACCAAGACCCGCCTTCGGAGGGCCCCCACCGGCCCCGGCCTCGCGCCGGCGCTTGGAGGTTCAGGCTCCTTCGGCTTGCGGGTCGACCATTCCCGGGGCCGCGTCGAAAGCCTCGGCGCGGACCTCATAGCGAGACCATAGCCGGCTCCCCGCGCTACGCGCGATGTTGTTCCCAGCTGTCCTACCACTGGACCCCCGTCGCTCGCTGCTGCGTTGCTCCGGTCCACCCCCAATGGGCGGCGGCGGAGGCTGTCCGGAAAAAGTCGTTTCTCTTATCCTCCTGAGAGTCCGGCGGGCGGCGCGGCCC
>NW_028233918.1:0-7500 GCF_054856545.1 Hippocampus guttulatus | reverse complement strand
GAAAAAGGCCTCTTGGCCGGCGTGAGAGTTTAATAATAGCGGGCCGGCCCGGCGAGCGTGCGTGCCCGGGAAAAAGGCCTCCTTGCAGGCGTGAGAGTTTAATAATAGCGGGCCGGCTCATCGAGCGTGCGTGCCCGGGAAAAGGGCCTCCTTGCAGGCGTGAGAGTTTAATAATAGCGGGCCGGCTCTGCGAGCGTGCGTGCCCGGGAAAAGGGCCTCTTGGCCGGCCTGAGCGTTTAATAATAGCGGGCCGGCTCATCGAGCGTGCGTGCCCGGGAAAAGGGCCTCTTGGCCGGCCTGAGCGTTTAATAATAGCGGGCCGGCCCCGCGAGCGTGCGTGCCCGGGAAAAAGGCCTCCTTGCAGGCGTGAGAGTTTAATAATAGCGGGCCGGCTCATCGAGCGTGCGTGCCCGGGAAAAGGGCCTCCTTGCAGGCGTGAGAGTTTAATAATAGCGGGCCGGCTCGGCGAGCGTGCGTGCCCGGGAAAAGGGCCTCTTGGCCGGCGTGAGAGTTTAATAATAGCGGGCCGGCCCCGCGAGCGTGCGTGCCCGGGAAAAAGGCCTCCTTGCAGGGGTGAGAGTTTAATAATAGCGGGCCGGCCCGGCGAGCGTGCGTGCCCGGGAAAAAGGCCTCCTTGCAGGCGTGAGCGTTTAATAATAGCGGACCGGCTCTGCGAGCGTGCGTGCCCGGGAAAAGGGCCTCTTGGCCGGCCTGAGCGTTTAATAATAGCGGGCCGGCCCGGCGAGCGTGCGTGCCCGGGAAAAAGGCCTCTTGGCCGGCTTGGGGGATTGAAAAAAAATCCCCCATTCATTTTCAACGGGAGGGGTCGGCGGTACCGCTTGGTGTCCGCCAGACGGCGGTGTGGTAGGCAAATGGCGGGCCTGCACGGCGAGCGTGCGTGCCCGGGAAAAAGGCCTCCTTGCAGGCGTGAGAGTTTAATAATAGCGGGCCGGCCCGGAGAGCGTGCGTGCCCGGGAAAAAGGCCTCTTGGCCGGCGTGAGAGTTTAATAATAGCGGGCCGGCTCATCGAGCGTGCGTGCCCGGGAAAAGGGCCTCCTTGCAGGCGTGAGAGTTTAATAATAGCGGGCCGGCTCTGCGAGCGTGCGTGCCCGGGAAAAGGGCCTCTTGGCCGGCCTGAGCGTTTAATAATAGCGGGCCGGCTCATCGAGCGTGCGTGCCCGGGAAAAGGGCCTCTTGGCCGGCCTGAGCGTTTAATAATAGCGGGCCGGCCCCGCGAGCGTGCGTGCCCGGGAAAAAGGCCTCCTTGCAGGCGTGAGAGTTTAATAATAGCGGGCCGGCTCATCGAGCGTGCGTGCCCGGGAAAAAGGCCTCCTTGCAGGCGTAAGAGTTTAATAATAGCGGGCCGGCTCATCGAGCGTGCGTGCCCGGGAAAAGGGCCTCCTTGCAGGCGTGAGAGTTTAATAATAGCGGGCCGGCTCTGCGAGCGTGCGTGCCCGGGAAAAGGGCCTCTTGGCCGGCCTGAGCGTTTAATAATAGCGGGCCGGCTCATCGAGCGTGCGTGCCCGGGAAAAGGGCCTCTTGGCCGGCCTGAGCGTTTAATAATAGCGGGCCGGCCCCGCGAGCGTGCGTGCCCGGGAAAAAGGCCTCCTTGCAGGCGTGAGAGTTTAATAATAGCGGGCCGGCTCATCGAGCGTGCGTGCCCGGGAAAAGGGCCTCCTTGCAGGCGTGAGAGTTTAATAATAGCGGGCCGGCTCGGCGAGCGTGCGTGCCCGGGAAAAGGGCCTCTTGGCCGGCGTGAGAGTTTAATAATAGCGGGCCGGCCCCGCGAGCGTGCGTGCCCGGGAAAAAGGCCTCCTTGCAGGGGTGAGAGTTTAATAATAGCGGGCCGGCCCGGCGAGCGTGCGTGCCCGGGAAAAAGGCCTCCTTGCAGGCGTGAGCGTTTAATAATAGCGGACCGGCTCTGCGAGCGTGCGTGCCCGGGAAAAGGGCCTCTTGGCCGGCCTGAGCGTTTAATAATAGCGGGCCGGCCCGGCGAGCGTGCGTGCCCGGGAAAAAGGCCTCTTGGCCGGCTTGGGGGATTGAAAAAAAATCCCCCATTCATTTTCAACGGGAGGGGTCGGCGGTACCGCTTGGTGTCCGCCAGACGGCGGTGTGGTAGGCAAATGGCGGGCCTGCACGGCGAGCGTGCGTGCCCGGGAAAAAGGCCTCCTTGCAGGCGTGAGAGTTTAATAATAGCGGGCCGGCCCGGAGAGCGTGCGTGCCCGGGAAAAAGGCCTCTTGGCCGGCGTGAGAGTTTAATAATAGCGGGCCGGCCCGGCGAGCGTGCGTGCCCGGGAAAAAGGCCTCCTTGCAGGCGTGAGCGTTTAATAATAGCGGGCCGGCTCATCGAGCGTGCGTGCCCGGGAAAAGGGCCTCTTGGCCGGCGTGAGAGTTTAATAATAGCGGGCCGGCTCATCGAGCGTGCGTGCCCGGGAAAAAGGCCTCTTGGCCGGCTTGGGGGATTGAAAAAAAAATCCCCCATTCATTTTCAACGGGAGGGGTCGGCGGTACCGCTTGGTGTCCGCCAGACGGCGGTGTGGTAGGCAAATGGCGGGCCTGCACGGCGAGCGTGCGTGCCCGGGAAAAAGGCCTCCTGGCCGGCGTGAGAGTTTAATAATAGCGGGCCGGCTCTGCGAGCGTGCGTGCCCGGGAAAAAGGCCTCCTTGCAGGCGTGAGAGTTTAATAATAGCGGGCCGGCTCGGCGAGCGTGCGTGCCCGGGAAAAAGGCCTCCTTGCAGGCGTAAGAGTTTAATAATAGCGGGCCGGCTCATCGAGCGTGCGTGCCCGGGAAAAAGGCCTCTTGGCCGGCGTGAGAGTTTAATAATAGCGGGCCGGCCCGGCGAGCGTGCGTGCCCGGGAAAAAGGCCTCCTTGCAGGCGTGAGCGTTTAATAATAGCGGGCCGGCTCATCGAGCGTGCGTGCCCGGGAAAAGGGCCTCTTGGCCGGCTTGGGGGATTGAAAAAAAATCCCCCATTCATTTTCAACGGGAGGGGTCGGCGGTACCGCTTGGTGTCCGCCAGACGGCGGTGTGGTAGGCAAATGGCGGGCCTGCACGGCGAGCGTGCGTGCCCGGGAAAAATGCCTCCTGGCCGGCGTGAGAGTTTAATAATAGCGGGCCGGCTCGGCGAGCGTGCGTGCCCGGGAAAAAGGCCTCTTGGCCGGCGTGAGAGTTTAATAATAGCGGGCCGGCTCGGCGAGCGTGCGTGCCCGGGAAAAGGGCCTCTTGGCCGGCGTGAGAGTTTAATAATAGCGGGCCGGCTCATCGAGCGTGCGTGCCCGGGAAAAGGGCCTCTTGGCCGGCGTGAGAGTTTAATAATAGCGGGCCGGCCCGGCGAGCGTGCGTGCCCGGGAAAAAGGCCTCCTTGCAGGCGTGAGAGTTTAATAATAGCGGGCCGGCTCCGCGAGCGTGCGTGGCCGGGAAAAAGGCCTCTTGGCCGGCGTGAGAGTTTAATAATAGCGGGCCGGCTCATCGAGCGTGCGTGCCCGGGAAAAGGGCCTCTTGGCCGGCGTGAGAGTTTAATAATAGCGGGCCGGCTCATCGAGCGTGCGTGCCCGGGAAAAGGGCCTCTTGGCCGGCGTGAGAGTTTAATAATAGCGGGCCGGCTCATCGAGCGTGCGTGCCCGGGAAAAGGGCCTCTTGGCCGGCGTGAGAGTTTAATAATAGCGGGCCGGCCCGGCGAGCGTGCGTGCCCGGGAAAAAGGCCTCCTTGCAGGCGTGAGAGTTTAATAATAGCGGGCCGGCCCGGCGAGCGTGCGTGCCCGGGAAAAAGGCCTCCTTGCAGGCGTGAGAGTTTAATAATAGCGGGCCGGCTCGGCGAGCGTGCGTGCCCGGGAAAAGGGCCTCTTGGCCGGCGTGAGAGTTTAATAATAGCGGGCCGGCTCATCGAGCGTGCGTGCCCGGGAAAAGGGCCTCTTGGCCGGCGTGAGAGTTTAATAATAGCGGGCCGGCCCGGCGAGCGTGCGTGCCCGGGAAAAAGGCCTCCTTGCAGGCGTGAGAGTTTAATAATAGCGGGCCGGCTCCGCGAGCGTGCGTGGCCGGGAAAAAGGCCTCTTGGCCGGCGTGAGAGTTTAATAATAGCGGGCCGGCTCATCGAGCGTGCGTGCCCGGGAAAAGGGCCTCTTGGCCGGCGTGAGAGTTTAATAATAGCGGGCCGGCTCATCGAGCGTGCGTGCCCGGGAAAAGGGCCTCTTGGCCGGCGTGAGAGTTTAATAATAGCGGGCCGGCCCGGCGAGCGTGCGTGCCCGGGAAAAAGGCCTCCTTGCAGGCGTGAGAGTTTAATAATAGCGGGCCGGCCCGGCGAGCGTGCGTGCCCGGGAAAAAGGCCTCCTTGCAGGCGTGAGAGTTTAATAATAGCGGGCCGGCCCGGCGAGCGTGCGTGCCCGGGAAAAAGGCCTCCTTGCAGGCGTGAGAGTTTAATAATAGCGGGCCGGCCCGGCGAGCGTGCGTGCCCGGGAAAAAGGCCTCCTTGCAGGCGTGAGAGTTTAATAATAGCGGGCCGGCCGGCGAGCGTGCGTGCCCGGGAAAAAGGCCTCCTTGCAGGCGTGAGAGTTTAATAATAGCGGGCCGGCTCCGCGAGCGTGCGTGCCCGGGAAAAAGGCCTCCTTGCAGGCGTGAGAGTTTAATAATAGCGGGCCGGCTCCGCGAGCGTGCGTGCCCGGGAAAAAGGCCTCCTTGCAGGCGTGAGAGTTTAATAATAGCGGGCCGGCTCCGCGAGCGTGCGTGCCCGGGAAAAAGGCCTCCTTGCAGGCGTGAGAGTTTAATAATAGCGGGCCGGCTCCGCGAGCGTGCGTGCCCGGGAAAAAGGCCTCCTTGCAGGCGTGAGAGTTCAATAATAGCGGGCCGGCCCGGCGAGCGTGCGTGCCCGGGAAAAAGGCCTCCTTGCAGGCGTGAGAGTTTAATAATAGCGGGCCGGCCCGGCGAGCGTGCGTGCCCGGGAAAAAGGCCTCTTGGCCGGCGTGAGAGTTTAATAATAGCGGGCCGGCCCCGCGAGCGTGCGTGCCCGGGAAAAAGGCCTCCTTGCAGGGGTGAGAGTTTAATAATAGCGGGCCGGCCCGGCGAGCGTGCGTGCCCGGGAAAAAGGCCTCTTGGCCGGCGTGGGAGATTGAAAAAATTCCCCCATTCATTTTCAATGGCGGGGGTACCAGGGGTAGAGCTGGGGGTACCAGGGGTAAAGAGCGGGCCGGCCCGGCGTGCGAGTTTGGCCGGAAAAGAGGCCTCTTGGTCGGATTGGGAGATTGAAAAAATTCCCCCATTCATTTTCAATGGCGGGGGTACCAGGGGTAGAGCTGGGGGTACCAGGGGTAAAGAGCTGGCCGGCCCGGCGTGCGAGTTTGGCCGGAAAAGAGGCCTCTTGGTCGGATTGGGAGATTGAAAAAATTCCCCCATTCATTTTCAATGGCGGGGGGTACCAGGGGTAGAGCTGGGGGTACCAGGGGTAAAGAGCGGGCCGGCCCGGCGTGCGAGTGTGGCCGGGAAAGAGCCCTCCTGGCCGGCCTGGGAGATTGAAAAAAATTCCCCCATTCATTTTCAATGGCGGGGGTACCAGGGGGTAAAGAGCGGGCCGGCCCAGCGTGCGAGTTTGGCCGGGAAAGGGGCCTCCTGGCCGGCCTGGGGGATTAAAAAAATTCCCCCATTCATTTTCAATGGCGGGGGTACCAGGGGTAGCAGTACCGATTTTGGTCGTTAGGGGCGCTGTAGTAGGTAAACCAGATATGCGGAGTTAGGGGGTCAAGAAGGCGAAAGGCTTAGAAAGTGACCGTTCACCAAAATACTTTCCGAAACGTATATAGGGGGGCATGTGTCGGACGAGTCACCATGCTTTCTCGAATGCTGGAGGTACCAGGGGCACAAAGTTGGCCGGGAAAGATGCCTCTTAGGCGGATTGAAAGCATGAGAAAATGCCCCCCATTCATTTTCAATGGCGGAGAGCGGGCCGGCCCCGCAGCCGAGTGTGGCCGGCGGAGAGGCGTCTCGGTCGGATGAATGAAGCGTGGAGCCGGCCTCTGACGGCGGAGCTCCGCACTTTCGAATATTTTCTATCTCCCCCTCCGGGCGGTCGACGGCAGTTGGGAAGGCCGCCCGAGAGGCGCCCGGGGCGGATACCTCGGGCGAAAAGCCGGCCTCTGACGGCGGAGCTCCGCACTTTCGAATATTTTCTATTTCCCCCTCCGGGCGGTCGACGGCAGTTGGGAAGGCCGCCCGAGAGGCGCCCGGGGCGGATACCTCGGGCGAAAAGCCGGCCTCTGACGGCGGAGCTCCGCACTTTCGAATATTTTCTATCTCCCCCTCCGGGCGGCCGACGGCAGTTGGGAAGGCCGCCCGAGAGGCGCCCGGGGCGGATACCTCGGGCGAAAAGCCGGCCTCTGACGGCGGAGCTCCGCACTTTCGAATATTTTCTATTTCCCCCTCCGGGCGGCCGACGGCAGTTGGGAAGGCCGCCCGAGAGGCGCCCGGGGCGGATACCTCGGGCGAAAAGCCGGCCTCTGACGGCGGAGCTCCGCACTTTCGAATATTTTCTATTTCCCCCTCCGGGCGGCCGACGGCAGTTGGGAAGGCCGCCCGAGAGGCGCCCGGGGCGGATACCTCGGGCGAAAAGCCGGCCTCTGACGGCGGAGCTCCGCACTTTCGAATATTTTCTATTTCCCCCTCCGGGCGGCCGACGGCAGTTGGGAAGGCCGCCCGAGAGGCGCCCGGGGCGGATACCTCGGGCGAAAAGCCGGCCTCTGACGGCGGAGCTCCGCACTTTCGAATATTTTCTATTTCCCCCTCCGGGCGGCCGACGGCAGTTGGGAAGGCCGCCCGAGAGGCGCCCCGGGGCGGATACCTCGGGCGAAAAGCCGGCCTCTGACGGCGGAGCTCCGCACTTTCGAATATTTTCAATTTCCCCCTCCGGGCGGCCGACGGCAGTTGGGAAGGTCGCCCGAGAGGCGCCCCGGGGCGGATACCCCGGGCGAAAAGCCGGCCTCTGACGGCGGAGCTCCGCACTTTCGAATATTTTCTATTTCCCCCTCCGGGCGGCTGACGGCAGGTGGGAAGGCCGCCCATTCATTTTCAATGGCGGAGGTACCAGGGGTGCCGCTGAGGGTACCAGGGGTGCCGCTGAGGGTACCAGGGGTGCAGCTGAGGGTACCAGGGGTGCCGCTGAGGGTACCAGGGGTGCCGCTGAGGGTACCAGGGGTACGGCTGAGGGTACCAGGGGTGCCGCTGAGGGTACCAGGGGTGCCGCTGAGGGTACCAGGGGTGCCGCTGAGGGTACCAGGGGTGCCGCTGAGGGTACCAGGGGTTCGGCTGAGGGTACCAGGGGTACGGCTGAGGGTACCAGGGGTGCCGCTGAGGGTACCAGGGGTGCCGCTGAGGGTACCAGGGGTGCGGCTGAGGGTACCAGGGGTAAGGCTGAGGGTACCAGGGGTGCCGCTGAGGGTACCAGGGGTGGCGGCTGAGGGTACCAGGGGTAAGGCTGAGGGTACCAGGGGTAAGGCTGAGGGTACCAGGGGTAAGGC
>NW_028233917.1:52500-53550 GCF_054856545.1 Hippocampus guttulatus | reverse complement strand
AGCATGTTTTGAATGGGTGACCTCCAGGGCGACACAGGGGAGGCCCCTAAGAGTATAATCAGACCATCGTGAGGGTGTTTCCAGCCACCCAAAAGCACTGGAACGGCCTCTGACGGCGGAGCTCCGCACTATCGAATATTTTCTATTTCCCCCTCCAGGCGGTCGACGGCAGTTGGGAAGGCCGCCCGAGAGGCGCCCGGGGCGGATACCCCGTGCGAAAACCCGGCCTCTGACGGCGGAGCTCCGCACTTTCGAATATTTTCTGTTTCCCCCTCCGGGCGGTCGACGGCAGTTGGGAAGGCCGCCCGAGAGGCGCCCGGGGCGGATACCCCGTGCGAAAACCCGGCCTCTGACGGCGGAGCTCCGCACTTTCGAACATTTTCTGTTTCCCCCTCCGGGCGGTCGACGGCAGTTGGGAAGGCCGCCCGAGAGGCGCCCGGGGCGGATACCCCGTGCGAAAACCCGGCCTCTGACGGCGGAGCTCCGCACTTTCGAACATTTTCTGTTTCCCCCTCCGGGCGGTCGACGGCAGTTGGGAAGGCCGCCCGAGAGGCGCCCGGGGCGGATACCCCGTGCGAAAACCCGGCCTCTGACGGCGGAGCTCCGCACTTTCGAATATTTTCTGTTTCCCCCTCCGGGCGGTCGACGGCAGTTGGGAAGGCCGCCCGAGAGGCGCCCGGGGCGGATACCCCGTGCGAAAACCCGGCCTCTGACGGCGGAGCTCCGCACTTTCGAACATTTTCTGTTTCCCCCTCCGGGCGGTCGACGGCAGTTGGGAAGGCCGCCCGAGAGGCGCCCGGGGCGGATACCCCGTGCGAAAACCCGGCCTCTGACGGCGGAGCTCCGCACTTTCGAATATTTTCTGTTTCCCCCTCCGGGCGGTCGACGGCAGTTGGGAAGGCCGCCCGAGAGGCGCCCGGGGCGGATACCCCGTGCGAAAACCCGGCCTCTGACGGCGGAGCTCCGCACTTTCGAATATTTTCTGTTTCCCCCTCCGGGCGGTCGACGGCAGTTGGGAAGGCCGCCCGAGAGGCGCCCGGGGCGGATACC
>NW_028233917.1:32500-40000 GCF_054856545.1 Hippocampus guttulatus | reverse complement strand
GGCTGGGGGTACCAGGGGTGTTGCTGGGGGTACCAGGGGTAAAGAGCGGGCCGGCCCGGCGGGCGAGTGTGGCCGGAAAAGGGGCCTCTTGCTCGGATTGGGAGTTTGAAAAAATTCCCCCATTCATTTTCAATGGCAGATGTACCAGGGGTCGGTGTCCGCCAGACGGCGGTGTGGTAGGCAAAAGGCGGGCCGGCTCGGCGAGCGTGCGTGCCCGGGAAAAAGGCCTCTTGGCCGGCGTGAGAGTTTAATAATAGCGGGCCGGCTCATCGAGCGTGCGTGCCCGGGAAAAGGGCCTCTTGGCCGGCGTGAGAGTTTAATAATAGCGGGCCGGCCCGGCGAGCGTGCGTGCCCGGGAAAAAGGCCTCCTTGCAGGCGTGAGCGTTTAATAATAGCGGGCCGGCCCGGCGAGCGTGCGTGCCCGGGAAAAAGGCCTCCTTGCAGGCGTGAGAGTTTAATAATAGCGGGCCGGCCCGGCGAGCGTGCGTGCCCGGGAAAAAGGCCTCCTTGCAGGCGTGAGAGTTTAATAATAGCGGGCCGGCTCGGCGAGCGTGCGTGCACGGGAAAAAGGCCTCTTGGCCGGCGTGAGAGTTTAATAATAGCGGGCCGGCCCGGCGAGCGTGCGTGCCCGGGAAAAAGGCCTCCTTGCAGGCGTGAGAGTTTAATAATAGCGGGCCGGCTCATCGAGCGTGCGTGCCCGGGAAAAGGGCCTCCTTGCAGGCGTGAGAGTTTAATAATAGCGGGCCGGCTCTGCGAGCGTGCGTGCCCGGGAAAAGGGCCTCTTGGCCGGCCTGAGCGTTTAATAATAGCGGGCCGGCTCATCGAGCGTGCGTGCCCGGGAAAAGGGCCTCTTGGCCGGCCTGAGCGTTTAATAATAGCGGGCCGGCCCCGCGAGCGTGCGTGCCCGGGAAAAAGGCCTCCTTGCAGGCGTGAGAGTTTAATAATAGCGGGCCGGCTCATCGAGCGTGCGTGCCCGGGAAAAGGGCCTCCTTGCAGGCGTGAGAGTTTAATAATAGCGGGCCGGCTCGGCGAGCGTGCGTGCCCGGGAAAAGGGCCTCTTGGCCGGCGTGAGAGTTTAATAATAGCGGGCCGGCCCCGCGAGCGTGCGTGCCCGGGAAAAAGGCCTCCTTGCAGGGGTGAGAGTTTAATAATAGCGGGCCGGCCCGGCGAGCGTGCGTGCCCGGGAAAAAGGCCTCCTTGCAGGCGTGAGCGTTTAATAATAGCGGACCGGCTCTGCGAGCGTGCGTGCCCGGGAAAAGGGCCTCTTGGCCGGCCTGAGCGTTTAATAATAGCGGGCCGGCCCGGCGAGCGTGCGTGCCCGGGAAAAAGGCCTCTTGGCCGGCTTGGGGGATTGAAAAAAAATCCCCCATTCATTTTCAACGGGAGGGGTCGGCGGTACCGCTTGGTGTCCGCCAGACGGCGGTGTGGTAGGCAAATGGCGGGCCTGCACGGCGAGCGTGCGTGCCCGGGAAAAAGGCCTCCTTGCAGGCGTGAGAGTTTAATAATAGCGGGCCGGCCCGGAGAGCGTGCGTGCCCGGGAAAAAGGCCTCTTGGCCGGCGTGAGAGTTTA
Source organism: Hippocampus guttulatus (assembly GCF_054856545.1). NCBI lineage: Eukaryota > Metazoa > Chordata > Actinopteri > Syngnathiformes > Syngnathidae > Hippocampus > Hippocampus guttulatus. Next base: position 38,430 of record NW_028233917.1, on the reverse strand, counting down.
ATAATAGCGGGCCGGCCCGGCGAGCGTGCGTGCCCGGGAAAAAGGCCTCCTTGCAGGCGTGAGCGTTTAATAATAGCGGGCCGGCTCATCGAGCGTGCGTGCCCGGGAAAAGGGCCTCTTGGCCGGCGTGAGAGTTTAATAATAGCGGGCCGGCTCATCGAGCGTGCGTGCCCGGGAAAAAGGCCTCTTGGCCGGCTTGGGGGATTGAAAAAAAAATCCCCCATTCATTTTCAACGGGAGGGGTCGGCGGTACCGCTTGGTGTCCGCCAGACGGCGGTGTGGTAGGCAAATGGCGGGCCTGCACGGCGAGCGTGCGTGCCCGGGAAAAAGGCCTCCTGGCCGGCGTGAGAGTTTAATAATAGCGGGCCGGCTCTGCGAGCGTGCGTGCCCGGGAAAAAGGCCTCCTTGCAGGCGTGAGAGTTTAATAATAGCGGGCCGGCTCGGCGAGCGTGCGTGCCCGGGAAAAAGGCCTCCTTGCAGGCGTAAGAGTTTAATAATAGCGGGCCGGCTCATCGAGCGTGCGTGCCCGGGAAAAAGGCCTCTTGGCCGGCGTGAGAGTTTAATAATAGCGGGCCGGCCCGGCGAGCGTGCGTGCCCGGGAAAAAGGCCTCCTTGCAGGCGTGAGTGTTTAATAATAGCGGGCCGGCTCATCGAGCGTGCGTGCCCGGGAAAAGGGCCTCTTGGCCGGCGTGAGAGTTTAATAATAGCGGGCCGGCCCCGCGAGCGTGCGTGCCCGGGAAAAAGGCCTCCTTGCAGGCGTAAGAGTTTAATAATAGCGGGCCGGCTCATCGAGCGTGCGTGCCCGGGAAAAAGGCCTCTTGGCCGGCTTGGGGGATTGAAAAAAAATCCCCCATTCATTTTCAACGGGAGGGGTCGGCGGTACCGCTTGGTGTCCGCCAGACGGCGGTGTGGTAGGCAAATGGCGGGCCTGCACGGCGAGCGTGCGTGCCCGGGAAAAATGCCTCCTGGCCGGCGTGAGAGTTTAATAATAGCGGGCCGGCTCGGCGAGCGTGCGTGCCCGGGAAAAAGGCCTCTTGGCCGGCGTGAGAGTTTAATAATAGCGGGCCGGCTCGGCGAGCGTGCGTGCCCGGGAAAAGGGCCTCTTGGCCGGCGTGAGAGTTTAATAATAGCGGGCCGGCTCAGCGAGCGTGCGTGCCCGGGAAAAAGGCCTCCTTGCAGGCGTGAGAGTTTAATAATAGCGGGCCGGCTCATCGAGCGTGCGTGCCCGGGAAAAGGGCCTCTTGGCCGGCGTGAGAGTTTAATAATAGCGGGCCGGCTCATCGAGCGTGCGTGCCCGGGAAAAAGGCCTCTTGGCCGGCTTGGGGGATTGTAAAAAAAAATCCCCCATTCATTTTCAACGGGAGGGGTCGGCGGTACCGCGTGGTGTCCGCCAGACGGCGGTGTGGTAGGCAAATGGCGGGCCTGCACGGCGAGCGTGCGTGCCCGGGAAAAATGCCTCCTGGCCGGCGTGAGAGTTTAATAATAGCGGGCCGGCTCATCGAGCGTGCGTGCCCGGGAAAAAGGCCTCCTTGCAGGCGTGAGAGTTTAATAATAGCGGGCCGGCTCGGCGAGCGTGCGTGCCCGGGAAAAAGGCCTCCTTGCAGGCGTAAGAGTTTAATAATAGCGGGCCGGCTCATCGAGCGTGCGTGCCCGGGAAAAAGGCCTCTTGGCCGGCTTGGGGGATTGAAAAAAAATCCCCCATTCATTTTCAACGGGAGGGGTCGGCGGTACCGCTTGGTGTCCGCCAGACGGCGGTGTGGTAGGCAAATGGCGGGCCTGCACGGCGAGCGTGCGTGCCCGGGAAAAATGCCTCCTGGCCGGCGTGAGAGTTTAATAATAGCGGGCCGGCTCGGCGAGCGTGCGTGCCCGGGAAAAAGGCCTCTTGGCCGGCGTGAGAGTTTAATAATAGCGGGCCGGCTCGGCGAGCGTGCGTGCCCGGGAAAAGGGCCTCTTGGCCGGCGTGAGAGTTTAATAATAGCGGGCCGGCTCAGCGAGCGTGCGTGCCCGGGAAAAAGGCCTCCTTGCAGGCGTGAGAGTTTAATAATAGCGGGCCGGCTCATCGAGCGTGCGTGCCCGGGAAAAGGGCCTCTTGGCCGGCGTGAGAGTTTAATAATAGCGGGCCTGAGAGTTTAATAATAGCGGGCCGGCTCGGCGAGCGTGCGTGCCCGGGAAAAGGGCCTCTTGGCCGGCGTGAGAGTTTAATAATAGCGGGCCGGCTCATCGAGCGTGCGTGCCCGGGAAAAGGGCCTCTTGGCCGGCGTGAGAGTTTAATAATAGCGGGCCGGCCCGGCGAGCGTGCGTGCCCGGGAAAAAGGCCTCCTTGCAGGCGTGAGAGTTTAATAATAGCGGGCCGGCCCGGCGAGCGTGCGTGCCCGGGAAAAAGGCCTCCTTGCAGGCGTGAGAGTTTAATAATAGCGGGCCGGCCCGGCGAGCGTGCGTGCCCGGGAAAAAGGCCTCCTTGCAGGCGTGAGAGTTTAATAATAGCGGGCCGGCCCGGCGAGCGTGCGTGCCCGGGAAAAAGGCCTCCTTGCAGGCGTGAGAGTTTAATAATAGCGGGCCGGCCCGGCGAGCGTGCGTGCCCGGGAAAAAGGCCTCCTTGCAGGCGTGAGAGTTTAATAATAGCGGGCCGGCTCCGCGAGCGTGCGTGGCCGGGAAAAAGGCCTCTTGGCCGGCGTGAGAGTTTAATAATAGCGGGCCGGCTCATCGAGCGTGCGTGCCCGGGAAAAGGGCCTCTTGGCCGGCGTGAGAGTTTAATAATAGCGGGCCGGCTCATCGAGCGTGCGTGCCCGGGAAAAGGGCCTCTTGGCCGGCGTGAGAGTTTAATAATAGCGGGCCGGCCCGGCGAGCGTGCGTGCCCGGGAAAAAGGCCTCCTTGCAGGCGTGAGAGTTTAATAATAGCGGGCCGGCCCGGCGAGCGTGCGTGCCCGGGAAAAAGGCCTCCTTGCAGGCGTGAGAGTTTAATAATAGCGGGCCGGCCCGGCGAGCGTGCGTGCCCGGGAAAAAGGCCTCCTTGCAGGCGTGAGAGTTTAATAATAGCGGGCCGGCCCGGCGAGCGTGCGTGCCCGGGAAAAAGGCCTCCTTGCAGGCGTGAGAGTTTAATAATAGCGGGCCGGCTCCGCGAGCGTGCGTGCCCGGGAAAAAGGCCTCCTTGCAGGCGTGAGAGTTCAATAATAGCGGGCCGGCCCGGCGAGCGTGCGTGCCCGGGAAAAAGGCCTCTTGGCCGGCGTGAGAGTTTAATAATAGCGGGCCGGCCCCGCGAGCGTGCGTGCCCGGGAAAAAGGCCTCCTTGCAGGGGTGAGAGTTTAATAATAGCGGGCCGGCCCGGCGAGCGTGCGTGCCCGGGAAAAAGGCCTCTTGGCCGGCGTGGGAGATTGAAAAAATTCCCCCATTCATTTTCAATGGCGGGGGTACCAGGGGTAGAGCTGGGGGTACCAGGGGTAAAGAGCGGGCCGGCCCGGCGTGCGAGTTTGGCCGGAAAAGAGGCCTCTTGGTCGGATTGGGAGATTGAAAAAATTCCCCCATTCATTTTCAATGGCGGGGGTACCAGGGGTAGAGCTGGGGGTACCAGGGGTAAAGAGCGGGCCGGCCCGGCGTGCGAGTTTGGCCGGAAAAGAGGCCTCTTGGTCGGATTGGGAGATTGAAAAAATTCCCCCATTCATTTTCAATGGCGGGGGTACCAGGGGTAGAGCTGGGGGTACCAGGGGTAAAGAGCGGGCCGGCCCGGCGTGCGAGTTTGGCCGGAAAAGAGGCCTCTTGGTCGGATTGGGAGATTGAAAAAATTCCCCCATTCATTTTCAATGGCGGGGGTACCAGGGGTAGAGCTGGGGGTACCAGGGGTAAAGAGCGGGCCGGCCCGGCGTGCGAGTGTGGCCGGGAAAGAGCCCTCCTGGCCGGCCTGGGAGATTGAAAAAAATTCCCCCATTCATTTTCAATGGCGGGGGTACCAGGGGTAAAGAGCGGGCCGGCCCAGCGTGCGAGTTTGGCCGGGAAAGGGGCCTCCTGGCCGGCCTGGGGGATTAAAAAAATTCCCCCATTCATTTTCAATGGCGGGGGTACCAGGGGTAGCAGTACCGATTTTGGTCGTTAGGGGCGCTGTAGTAGGTAAACCAGATATGCGGAGTTAGGGGGTCAAGAAGGCGAAAGGCTTAGAAAGTGACCGTTCACCAAAATACTTTCCGAAACGTATATAGGGGGGCATGTGTCGGACGAGTCACCATGCTTTCTCGATGCTGGAGGTACCAGGGGCACAAAGTTGGCCGGGAAAAGATGCCTCTTAGGCGGATTGAAAGCATGAGAAAATGCCCCCCATTCATTTTCAATGGCGGAGAGCGGGCCGGCCCCGCAGCCGAGTGTGGCCGGCGGAGAGGCGTCTCGGTCGGATGAATGAAGCGTGGAGCCGGCCTCTGACGGCGGAGCTCCGCACTTTCGAATATTTTCTATCTCCCCCTCCGGGCGGTCGACGGCAGTTGGGAAGGCCGCCCGAGAGGCGCCCGGGGCGGATACCTCGGGCGAAAAGCCGGCCTCTGACGGCGGAGCTCCGCACTTTCGAATATTTTCTATTTCCCCCTCCGGGCGGTCGACGGCAGTTGGGAAGGCCGCCCGAGAGGCGCCCGGGGCGGATACCTCGGGCGAAAAGCCGGCCTCTGACGGCGGAGCTCCGCACTTTCGAATATTTTCTATTTCCCCCTCCGGGCGGCCGACGGCAGTTGGGAAGGCCGCCCGAGAGGCGCCCGGGGCGGATACCTCGGGCGAAAAGCCGGCCTCTGACGGCGGAGCTCCGCACTTTCGAATATTTTCTATTTCCCCCTCCGGGCGGTCGACGGCAGTTGGGAAGGCCGCCCGAGAGGCGCCCGGGGCGGATACCTCGGGCGAAAAGCCGGCCTCTGACGGCGGAGCTCCGCACTTTCGAATATTTTCTATTTCCCCCTCCGGGCGGTCGACGGCAGTTGGGAAGGCCGCCCGAGAGGCGCCCGGGGCGGATACCTCGGGCGAAAAGCCGGCCTCTGACGGCGGAGCTCCGCACTTTCGAATATTTTCTATCTCCCCCTCCGGGCGGCCGACGGCAGTTGGGAAGGCCGCCCGAGAGGCGCCCGGGGCGGATACCTCGGGCGAAAAGCCGGCCTCTGACGGCGGAGCTCCGCACTTTCGAATATTTTCTATTTCCCCCTCCGGGCGGCCGACGGCAGTTGGGAAGGCCGCCCGAGAGGCGCCCGGGGCGGATACCTCGGGCGAAAAGCCGGCCTCTGACGGCGGAGCTCCGCACTTTCGAATATTTTCTATTTCCCCCTCCGGGCGGCCGACGGCAGTTGGGAAGGCCGCCCGAGAGGCGCCCGGGGCGGATACCTCGGGCGAAAAGCCGGCCTCTGACGGCGGAGCTCCGCACTTTCGAATATTTTCTATTTCCCCCTCCGGGCGGCCGACGGCAGTTGGGAAGGCCGCCCGAGAGGCGCCCGGGGCGGATACCTCGGGCGAAAAGCCGGCCTCTGACGGCGGAGCTCCGCACTTTCGAATATTTTCTATTTCCCCCTCCGGGCGGCCGACGGCAGTTGGGAAGGCCGCCCGAGAGGCGCCCCGGGGCGGATACCTCGGGCGAAAAGCCGGCCTCTGACGGCGGAGCTCCGCACTTTCGAACATTTTCTGTTTCCCCCTCCGGGCGGTCGACGGCAGTTGGGAAGGCCGCCCGAGAGGCGCCCGGGGCGGATACCCCGTGCGAAAACCCGGCCTCTGACGGCGGAGCTCCGCACTTTCGAACATTTTCTGTTTCCCCCTCCGGGCGGTCGACGGCAGTTGGGAAGGCCGCCCGAGAGGCGCCCGGGGCGGATACCCCGTGCGAAAACCCGGCCTCTGACGGCGGAGCTCCGCACTTTCGAATATTTTCTGTTTCCCCCTCCGGGCGGTCGACGGCAGTTGGGAAGGCCGCCCGAGAGGCG
>NW_028233917.1:10000-20000 GCF_054856545.1 Hippocampus guttulatus | reverse complement strand
AAAGGGGCCTCTTGGTCGGATTGGGAGTTTGAAAAAATTCCCCCATTCATTTTCAATGGCGGGGGTACCAGGGGTAGAGCTGGGGGTACCAGGGGTAAAGAGCGGGCCGGCCCGGCGTGCGAGTTTGGCCGGAAAAGGGGCCTCTTGGTCGTATTGGGAGTTTGAAAAAATTCCCCCATTCATTTTCAATGGCGGAGGTACCAGGGGCAAGGCTGGGGGTACCAGGGGCGAAGCTGGCTGGGGGTACCAGGGGTAAGGCTGAGGGTACCAGGGGTGCAGCTGAGGGTACCAGGGGTAAGGTTGAGGGTACCAGGGGTGTTGCTGGGGGTACCAGGGGTCACCATTCATTTTCAATGGGGGAGGTACCAGGGGCAAGGCTGGGGGTACCAGGGGTGTTGCTGGGGGTACCAGGGGTAAAGAGCGGGCCGGCCCGGCGGGCGAGTGTGGCCGGAAAAGGGGCCTCTTGCTCGGATTGGGAGTTTGAAAAAATTCCCCCATTCATTTTCAATGGCAGATGTACCAGGGGTCGGTGTCCGCCAGACGGCGGTGTGGTAGGCAAAAGGCGGGCCGGCTCGGCGAGCGTGCGTGCCCGGGAAAAAGGCCTCTTGGCCGGCGTGAGAGTTTAATAATAGCGGGCCGGCTCATCGAGCGTGCGTGCCCGGGAAAAGGGCCTCTTGGCCGGCGTGAGAGTTTAATAATAGCGGGCCGGCCCGGCGAGCGTGCGTGCCCGGGAAAAAGGCCTCCTTGCAGGCGTGAGCGTTTAATAATAGCGGGCCGGCCCGGCGAGCGTGCGTGCCCGGGAAAAAGGCCTCCTTGCAGGCGTGAGAGTTTAATAATAGCGGGCCGGCCCGGCGAGCGTGCGTGCCCGGGAAAAAGGCCTCCTTGCAGGCGTGAGAGTTTAATAATAGCGGGCCGGCTCGGCGAGCGTGCGTGCACGGGAAAAAGGCCTCTTGGCCGGCGTGAGAGTTTAATAATAGCGGGCCGGCCCGGCGAGCGTGCGTGCCCGGGAAAAAGGCCTCCTTGCAGGCGTGAGAGTTTAATAATAGCGGGCCGGCTCATCGAGCGTGCGTGCCCGGGAAAAGGGCCTCCTTGCAGGCGTGAGAGTTTAATAATAGCGGGCCGGCTCTGCGAGCGTGCGTGCCCGGGAAAAGGGCCTCTTGGCCGGCCTGAGCGTTTAATAATAGCGGGCCGGCTCATCGAGCGTGCGTGCCCGGGAAAAGGGCCTCTTGGCCGGCCTGAGCGTTTAATAATAGCGGGCCGGCCCCGCGAGCGTGCGTGCCCGGGAAAAAGGCCTCCTTGCAGGCGTGAGAGTTTAATAATAGCGGGCCGGCTCATCGAGCGTGCGTGCCCGGGAAAAGGGCCTCCTTGCAGGCGTGAGAGTTTAATAATAGCGGGCCGGCTCGGCGAGCGTGCGTGCCCGGGAAAAGGGCCTCTTGGCCGGCGTGAGAGTTTAATAATAGCGGGCCGGCCCCGCGAGCGTGCGTGCCCGGGAAAAAGGCCTCCTTGCAGGGGTGAGAGTTTAATAATAGCGGGCCGGCCCGGCGAGCGTGCGTGCCCGGGAAAAAGGCCTCCTTGCAGGCGTGAGCGTTTAATAATAGCGGACCGGCTCTGCGAGCGTGCGTGCCCGGGAAAAGGGCCTCTTGGCCGGCCTGAGCGTTTAATAATAGCGGGCCGGCCCGGCGAGCGTGCGTGCCCGGGAAAAAGGCCTCTTGGCCGGCTTGGGGGATTGAAAAAAAATCCCCCATTCATTTTCAACGGGAGGGGTCGGCGGTACCGCTTGGTGTCCGCCAGACGGCGGTGTGGTAGGCAAATGGCGGGCCTGCACGGCGAGCGTGCGTGCCCGGGAAAAAGGCCTCCTTGCAGGCGTGAGAGTTTAATAATAGCGGGCCGGCCCGGAGAGCGTGCGTGCCCGGGAAAAAGGCCTCTTGGCCGGCGTGAGAGTTTAATAATAGCGGGCCGGCCCGGCGAGCGTGCGTGCCCGGGAAAAAGGCCTCCTTGCAGGCGTGAGCGTTTAATAATAGCGGGCCGGCTCATCGAGCGTGCGTGCCCGGGAAAAGGGCCTCTTGGCCGGCGTGAGAGTTTAATAATAGCGGGCCGGCTCATCGAGCGTGCGTGCCCGGGAAAAAGGCCTCTTGGCCGGCTTGGGGGATTGAAAAAAAAATCCCCCATTCATTTTCAACGGGAGGGGTCGGCGGTACCGCTTGGTGTCCGCCAGACGGCGGTGTGGTAGGCAAATGGCGGGCCTGCACGGCGAGCGTGCGTGCCCGGGAAAAAGGCCTCCTGGCCGGCGTGAGAGTTTAATAATAGCGGGCCGGCTCTGCGAGCGTGCGTGCCCGGGAAAAAGGCCTCCTTGCAGGCGTGAGAGTTTAATAATAGCGGGCCGGCTCGGCGAGCGTGCGTGCCCGGGAAAAAGGCCTCCTTGCAGGCGTAAGAGTTTAATAATAGCGGGCCGGCTCATCGAGCGTGCGTGCCCGGGAAAAAGGCCTCTTGGCCGGCGTGAGAGTTTAATAATAGCGGGCCGGCCCGGCGAGCGTGCGTGCCCGGGAAAAAGGCCTCCTTGCAGGCGTGAGTGTTTAATAATAGCGGGCCGGCTCATCGAGCGTGCGTGCCCGGGAAAAGGGCCTCTTGGCCGGCGTGAGAGTTTAATAATAGCGGGCCGGCCCCGCGAGCGTGCGTGCCCGGGAAAAAGGCCTCCTTGCAGGCGTAAGAGTTTAATAATAGCGGGCCGGCTCATCGAGCGTGCGTGCCCGGGAAAAAGGCCTCTTGGCCGGCTTGGGGGATTGAAAAAAAATCCCCCATTCATTTTCAACGGGAGGGGTCGGCGGTACCGCTTGGTGTCCGCCAGACGGCGGTGTGGTAGGCAAATGGCGGGCCTGCACGGCGAGCGTGCGTGCCCGGGAAAAATGCCTCCTGGCCGGCGTGAGAGTTTAATAATAGCGGGCCGGCTCGGCGAGCGTGCGTGCCCGGGAAAAAGGCCTCTTGGCCGGCGTGAGAGTTTAATAATAGCGGGCCGGCTCGGCGAGCGTGCGTGCCCGGGAAAAGGGCCTCTTGGCCGGCGTGAGAGTTTAATAATAGCGGGCCGGCTCAGCGAGCGTGCGTGCCCGGGAAAAAGGCCTCCTTGCAGGCGTGAGAGTTTAATAATAGCGGGCCGGCTCATCGAGCGTGCGTGCCCGGGAAAAGGGCCTCTTGGCCGGCGTGAGAGTTTAATAATAGCGGGCCGGCTCATCGAGCGTGCGTGCCCGGGAAAAAGGCCTCTTGGCCGGCTTGGGGGATTGTAAAAAAAAATCCCCCATTCATTTTCAACGGGAGGGGTCGGCGGTACCGCGTGGTGTCCGCCAGACGGCGGTGTGGTAGGCAAATGGCGGGCCTGCACGGCGAGCGTGCGTGCCCGGGAAAAATGCCTCCTGGCCGGCGTGAGAGTTTAATAATAGCGGGCCGGCTCATCGAGCGTGCGTGCCCGGGAAAAAGGCCTCCTTGCAGGCGTGAGAGTTTAATAATAGCGGGCCGGCTCGGCGAGCGTGCGTGCCCGGGAAAAAGGCCTCCTTGCAGGCGTAAGAGTTTAATAATAGCGGGCCGGCTCATCGAGCGTGCGTGCCCGGGAAAAAGGCCTCTTGGCCGGCTTGGGGGATTGAAAAAAAATCCCCCATTCATTTTCAACGGGAGGGGTCGGCGGTACCGCTTGGTGTCCGCCAGACGGCGGTGTGGTAGGCAAATGGCGGGCCTGCACGGCGAGCGTGCGTGCCCGGGAAAAATGCCTCCTGGCCGGCGTGAGAGTTTAATAATAGCGGGCCGGCTCGGCGAGCGTGCGTGCCCGGGAAAAAGGCCTCTTGGCCGGCGTGAGAGTTTAATAATAGCGGGCCGGCTCGGCGAGCGTGCGTGCCCGGGAAAAGGGCCTCTTGGCCGGCGTGAGAGTTTAATAATAGCGGGCCGGCTCAGCGAGCGTGCGTGCCCGGGAAAAAGGCCTCCTTGCAGGCGTGAGAGTTTAATAATAGCGGGCCGGCTCATCGAGCGTGCGTGCCCGGGAAAAGGGCCTCTTGGCCGGCGTGAGAGTTTAATAATAGCGGGCCTGAGAGTTTAATAATAGCGGGCCGGCTCGGCGAGCGTGCGTGCCCGGGAAAAGGGCCTCTTGGCCGGCGTGAGAGTTTAATAATAGCGGGCCGGCTCATCGAGCGTGCGTGCCCGGGAAAAGGGCCTCTTGGCCGGCGTGAGAGTTTAATAATAGCGGGCCGGCCCGGCGAGCGTGCGTGCCCGGGAAAAAGGCCTCCTTGCAGGCGTGAGAGTTTAATAATAGCGGGCCTGAGAGTTTAATAATAGCGGGCCGGCTCGGCGAGCGTGCGTGCCCGGGAAAAGGGCCTCTTGGCCGGCGTGAGAGTTTAATAATAGCGGGCCGGCTCAGCGAGCGTGCGTGCCCGGGAAAAAGGCCTCCTTGCAGGCGTGAGAGTTTAATAATAGCGGGCCGGCTCATCGAGCGTGCGTGCCCGGGAAAAGGGCCTCTTGGCCGGCGTGAGAGTTTAATAATAGCGGGCCTGAGAGTTTAATAATAGCGGGCCGGCTCGGCGAGCGTGCGTGCCCGGGAAAAGGGCCTCTTGGCCGGCGTGAGAGTTTAATAATAGCGGGCCGGCTCAGCGAGCGTGCGTGCCCGGGAAAAAGGCCTCCTTGCAGGCGTGAGAGTTTAATAATAGCGGGCCGGCTCATCGAGCGTGCGTGCCCGGGAAAAGGGCCTCTTGGCCGGCGTGAGAGTTTAATAATAGCGGGCCTGAGAGTTTAATAATAGCGGGCCGGCTCGGCGAGCGTGCGTGCCCGGGAAAAGGGCCTCTTGGCCGGCGTGAGAGTTTAATAATAGCGGGCCGGCTCATCGAGCGTGCGTGCCCGGGAAAAGGGCCTCTTGGCCGGCCTGAGCGTTTAATAATAGCGGGCCGGCCCGGCGAGCGTGCGTGCCCGGGAAAAAGGCCTCTTGGCCGGCTTGGGGGATTGAAAAAAAATCCCCCATTCATTTTCAACGGGAGGGGTCGGCGGTACCGCTTGGTGTCCGCCAGACGGCGGTGTGGTAGGCAAATGGCGGGCCTGCACGGCGAGCGTGCGTGCCCGGGAAAAAGGCCTCCTTGCAGGCGTGAGAGTTTAATAATAGCGGGCCGGCCCGGAGAGCGTGCGTGCCCGGGAAAAAGGCCTCTTGGCCGGCGTGAGAGTTTAATAATAGCGGGCCGGCCCGGCGAGCGTGCGTGCCCGGGAAAAAGGCCTCCTTGCAGGCGTGAGCGTTTAATAATAGCGGGCCGGCTCATCGAGCGTGCGTGCCCGGGAAAAGGGCCTCTTGGCCGGCGTGAGAGTTTAATAATAGCGGGCCGGCTCATCGAGCGTGCGTGCCCGGGAAAAAGGCCTCTTGGCCGGCTTGGGGGATTGAAAAAAAAATCCCCCATTCATTTTCAACGGGAGGGGTCGGCGGTACCGCTTGGTGTCCGCCAGACGGCGGTGTGGTAGGCAAATGGCGGGCCTGCACGGCGAGCGTGCGTGCCCGGGAAAAAGGCCTCCTGGCCGGCGTGAGAGTTTAATAATAGCGGGCCGGCTCTGCGAGCGTGCGTGCCCGGGAAAAAGGCCTCCTTGCAGGCGTGAGAGTTTAATAATAGCGGGCCGGCTCGGCGAGCGTGCGTGCCCGGGAAAAAGGCCTCCTTGCAGGCGTAAGAGTTTAATAATAGCGGGCCGGCCCGGAGAGCGTGCGTGCCCGGGAAAAAGGCCTCTTGGCCGGCGTGAGAGTTTAATAATAGCGGGCCGGCCCGGCGAGCGTGCGTGCCCGGGAAAAAGGCCTCCTTGCAGGCGTGAGTGTTTAATAATAGCGGGCCGGCTCATCGAGCGTGCGTGCCCGGGAAAAGGGCCTCTTGGCCGGCGTGAGAGTTTAATAATAGCGGGCCGGCTCATCGAGCGTGCGTGCCCGGGAAAAAGGCCTCTTGGCCGGCTTGGGGGATTGTAAAAAAAAATCCCCCATTCATTTTCAACGGGAGGGGTCGGCGGTACCGCGTGGTGTCCGCCAGACGGCGGTGTGGTAGGCAAATGGCGGGCCTGCACGGCGAGCGTGCGTGCCCGGGAAAAATGCCTCCTGGCCGGCGTGAGAGTTTAATAATAGCGGGCCGGCTCGGCGAGCGTGCGTGCCCGGGAAAAAGGCCTCTTGGCCGGCGTGAGAGTTTAATAATAGCGGGCCGGCTCGGCGAGCGTGCGTGCCCGGGAAAAGGGCCTCTTGGCCGGCGTGAGAGTTTAATAATAGCGGGCCGGCTCATCGAGCGTGCGTGCCCGGGAAAAGGGCCTCTTGGCCGGCGTGAGAGTTTAATAATAGCGGGCCGGCTCAGCGAGCGTGCGTGCCCGGGAAAAGGGCCTCTTGGCCGGCGTGAGAGTTTAATAATAGCGGGCCTGAGAGTTTAATAATAGCGGGCCGGCTCGGCGAGCGTGCGTGCCCGGGAAAAGGGCCTCTTGGCCGGCGTGAGAGTTTAATAATAGCGGGCCGGCTCATCGAGCGTGCGTGCCCGGGAAAAGGGCCTCTTGGCCGGCGTGAGAGTTTAATAATAGCGGGCCGGCCCGGCGAGCGTGCGTGCCCGGGAAAAAGGCCTCCTTGCAGGCGTGAGAGTTTAATAATAGCGGGCCGGCCCGGCGAGCGTGCGTGCCCGGGAAAAAGGCCTCCTTGCAGGCGTGAGAGTTTAATAATAGCGGGCCGGCTCCGCGAGCGTGCGTGGCCGGGAAAAAGGCCTCTTGGCCGGCGTGAGAGTTTAATAATAGCGGGCCGGCTCGGCGAGCGTGCGTGCCCGGGAAAAGGGCCTCTTGGCCGGCGTGAGAGTTTAATAATAGCGGGCCGGCTCATCGAGCGTGCGTGCCCGGGAAAAAGGCCTCTTGGCCGGCGTGAGAGTTTAATAATAGCGGGCCGGCCCGGCGAGCGTGCGTGCCGGGGAAAAAGGCCTCCTTGCAGGCGTGAGAGTTTAATAATAGCGGGCCGGCCCGGCGAGCGTGCGTGCCCGGGAAAAAGGCCTCCTTGCAGGCGTGAGAGTTTAATAATAGCGGGCCGGCCCGGCGAGCGTGCGTGCCCGGGAAAAAGGCCTCCTTGCAGGCGTGAGAGTTTAATAATAGCGGGCCGGCTCCGCGAGCGTGCGTGCCCGGGAAAAAGGCCTCCTTGCAGGCGTGAGAGTTCAATAATAGCGGGCCGGCCCGGCGAGCGTGCGTGCCCGGGAAAAAGGCCTCCTTGCAGGCGTGAGAGTTTAATAATAGCGGGCCGGCCCGGCGAGCGTGCGTGCCCGGGAAAAAGGCCTCTTGGCCGGCGTGAGAGTTTAATAATAGCGGGCCGGCCCCGCGAGCGTGCGTGCCCGGGAAAAAGGCCTCCTTGCAGGGGTGAGAGTTTAATAATAGCGGGCCGGCCCGGCGAGCGTGCGTGCCCGGGAAAAAGGCCTCTTGGCCGGCGTGGGAGATTGAAAAAATTCCCCCATTCATTTTCAATGGCGGGGGTACCAGGGGTAGAGCTGGGGGTACCAGGGGTAAAGAGCGGGCCGGCCCGGCGTGCGAGTTTGGCCGGAAAAGAGGCCTCTTGGTCGGATTGGGAGATTGAAAAAATTCCCCCATTCATTTTCAATGGCGGGGGTACCAGGGGTAGAGCTGGGGGTACCAGGGGTAAAGAGCGGGCCGGCCCGGCGTGCGAGTTTGGCCGGAAAAGAGGCCTCTTGGTCGGATTGGGAGATTGAAAAAATTCCCCCATTCATTTTCAATGGCGGGGGTACCAGGGGTAGAGCTGGGGGTACCAGGGGTAAAGAGCGGGCCGGCCCGGCGTGCGAGTGTGGCCGGGAAAGAGCCCTCCTGGCCGGCCTGGGAGATTGAAAAAAATTCCCCCATTCATTTTCAATGGCGGGGGTACCAGGGGTAAAGAGCGGGCCGGCCCAGCGTGCGAGTTTGGCCGGGAAAGGGGCCTCCTGGCCGGCCTGGGGGATTAAAAAAATTCCCCCATTCATTTTCAATGGCGGGGGTACCAGGGGTAGCAGTACCGATTTTGGTCGTTAGGGGCGCTGTAGTAGGTAAACCAGATATGCGGAGTTAGGGGGTCAAGAAGGCTAAAAGGCTTAGAAAGTGACCGTTCACCAAAATACTTTCCGAAACGTATATAGGGGGGCATGTGTCGGACGAGTCACCATGCTTTCTCGATGCTGGAGGTACCAGGGGCACAAAGTTGGCCGGGAAAGATGCCTCTTAGGCGGATTGAAAGCATGAGAAAATGCCCCCCATTCATTTTCAATGGCGGAGAGCGGGCCGGCCCCGCAGCCGAGTGTGGCCGGCGGAGAGGCGTCTCGGTCGGATGAATGAAGCGTGGAGCCGGCCTCTGACGGCGGAGCTCCGCACTTTCGAATATTTTCTATCTCCCCCTCCGGGCGGTCGACGGCAGTTGGGAAGGCCGCCCGAGAGGCGCCCGGGGCGGATACCTCGGGCGAAAAGCCGGCCTCTGACGGCGGAGCTCCGCACTTTCGAATATTTTCTATTTCCCCCTCCGGGCGGTCGACGGCAGTTGGGAAGGCCGCCCGAGAGGCGCCCGGGGCGGATACCTCGGGCGAAAAGCCGGCCTCTGACGGCGGAGCTCCGCACTTTCGAATATTTTCTATCTCCCCCTCCGGGCGGTCGACGGCAGTTGGGAAGGCCGCCCGAGAGGCGCCCGGGGCGGATACCTCGGGCGAAAAGCCGGCCTCTGACGGCGGAGCTCCGCACTTTCGAATATTTTCTATTTCCCCCTCCGGGCGGTCGACGGCAGTTGGGAAGGCCGCCCGAGAGGCGCCCGGGGCGGATACCTCGGGCGAAAAGCCGGCCTCTGACGGCGGAGCTCCGCACTTTCGAATATTTTCTATCTCCCCCTCCGGGCGGTCGACGGCAGTTGGGAAGGCCGCCCGAGAGGCGCCCGGGGCGGATACCTCGGGCGAAAAGCCGGCCTCTGACGGCGGAGCTCCGCACTTTCGAATATTTTCTATTTCCCCCTCCGGGCGGCCGACGGCAGTTGGGAAGGCCGCCCGAGAGGCGCCCGGGGCGGATACCTCGGGCGAAAAGCCGGCCTCTGACGGCGGAGCTCCGCACTTTCGAATATTTTCTATTTCCCCCTCCGGGCGGCCGACGGCAGTTGGGAAGGCCGCCCGAGAGGCGCCCGGGGCGGATACCTCGGGCGAAAAGCCGGCCTCTGACGGCGGAGCTCCGCACTTTCGAATATTTTCTATTTCCCCCTCCGGGCGGCCGACGGCAGTTGGGAAGGCCGCCCGAGAGGCGCCCGGGGCGGATACCTCGGGCGAAAAGCCGGCCTCTGACGGCGGAGCTCCGCACTTTCGAATATTTTCTATTTCCCCCTCCGGGCGGCCGACGGCAGTTGGGAAGGCCGCCCGAGAGGCGCCCGGGGCGGATACCTCGGGCGAAAACCCGGCCTCTGACGGCGGAGCTCCGCACTTTCGAATATTTTCTATTTCCCCCTCCGGGCGGCCGACGGCAGTTGGGAAGGCCGCCCGAGAGGCGCCCCGGGGCGGATACCTCGGGCGAAAAGCCGGCCTCTGACGGCGGAGCTCCGCACTTTCGAATATTTTCTATTTCCCCCTCCGGGCGGCCGACGGCAGTTGGGAAGGTCGCCCGAGAGGCGCCCCGGGGCGGATACCCCGGGCGAAAAGCCGGCCTCTGACGGCGGAGCTCCGCACTTTCGAATATTTTCTATTTCCCCCTCCGGGCGGCTGACGGCAGGTGGGAAGGCCGCCCATTCATTTTCAATGGCGGAGGTACCAGGGGTGCCGCTGAGGGTACCAGGGGTGCCGCTGAGGGTACCAGGGGTGCAGCTGAGGGTACCAGGGGTGCCGCTGAGGGTACCAGGGGTGCCGCTGAGGGTAC
Organism: Hippocampus guttulatus; assembly: GCF_054856545.1. Classification (NCBI taxonomy): domain Eukaryota; kingdom Metazoa; phylum Chordata; class Actinopteri; order Syngnathiformes; family Syngnathidae; genus Hippocampus; species Hippocampus guttulatus. The sequence continues at coordinate 10,133 of NW_028233917.1, read as the reverse complement.
CAGGGGTACGGCTGAGGGTACCAGGGGTGCCGCTGAGGGTACCAGGGGTGCCGCTGAGGGTACCAGGGGTGCCGCTGAGGGTACCAGGGGTGCCGCTGAGGGTACCAGGGGTTCGGCTGAGGGTACCAGGGGT
>NW_028233917.1:2500-5000 GCF_054856545.1 Hippocampus guttulatus | reverse complement strand
TCGGAGGCGGCGCCGGCGCACCCCGGCCTCCCGAGTCCGGAGCGGAACGGACGCAAACGGATGGGCGGAGGAGGACGGCGGCGGCGGCGGCGACGTCGAAGGCGGCCCGCGGGGAGAGGCGCGGGGCGGGGGCACGTGGCCCCCAGCCCCCCGCGGCCCGACCCCGCGGTGCCGTCGGAGGCGGCGCCGGCGCACCCCGGCCTCCCGAGTTCGGAGCGGACAGATGCAAACGGATGGACGGAGGAGGACGGCGGCGGCGGCGGCGACGTCGAAGGCGGCCCGCGGGGAGAGGCGCGGGGCGGGGGCACGTGGCCCCCAGCCCCCGCGGCCCGACCCCGCGGTGCCGTCGGAGGCGGCGCCGGCGCACCCCGGCCTCCCGAGTTCGGAGCGGATGGATGGGCGGAGGAGGACGGCGGCGGCGGCGGCGACGTCGAAGGCGGCACGCGGGGAGAGGCGCGGGGCGGGGGCACGTGGCCCCCAGCCCCCGCGGCCCGACCCCGCGGTGCCGTCGGAGGCGGCGCCGGCGCACCCCGGCCTCCCGAGTCATGAGCGGACAGATGCAAACGGATGGGCGGAGGAGGACGGCGGTGGCGGCGGCGGCGGCGGCGGCGACGTTGAAGGCGGCCCGCGGGGAGAGGCGCGGGGCGGGGGCACGTGGCCCCCAGCCCCCGCGGCCCGACCCCGCGGTGCCGTCGGAGGCGGCGCCGACGCACCCCGGCGCGCCCCGGCCTCCCGAGTCATGAGCGAACAGATGCAAACGGTTGGGCGGAGGAGGACGGCGGTGGCGGCGGCGGCGGCGGTGGCGACGTCGAAGGCGGCCCGCGGGGAGAGGCGCGGGGCGGGGGCGTGAAGGAGACGGGCGGGGGGTACGGTGCCGGTCTTTGGCCGGTCGCCTACACCCCCGCCCCGACCCGTAAGCGCCCCCAGCCCCCGCGGCCCGACCCCGCGGTGCCGTCGGCGGCGGCGCCGGCGCACCCCGGCGCTCCCCGGCCCCCCGAGTCCAGAGCGAACACACGGGCGGAGGAGGACGGCGGCGGCTGGCGGCGGCGGCGGCGGCGGCGACGTCGAAGGCGGCCCGCGGGGAGAGGCGCGGGGCGGGGGCACGTGGCCCCCAGCCCCCGCGGCCCGACCCCGCGGTGCCGTCGGCGGCGGCGCCGGGGCGCTCCCCGCCGCGCCCCGGCCCCCCGAGTCCGAAGCGTGAGAAACGCCGATAGGCGGCGGGCGGCGGCGGCCGCGCGGCCGCGGGGCGGCGGGCGGGTGCGCCGCGGGCGTCGCGGGGGGGGAGGAAGGTCAGGAGGACGGTGTCGGGCGCGGGGTGTATGTCGGTTCGCGTCGTCGCGCGGCCGGCCGCTCCCCGCGTCCCGCCCGGCCCCCGCCGGCCCCCCCCCCCGGTCAGGCGCCCGTCGGCGTTCCCCGACCGCCCCACCCCGCGCGTCCGCGCGGTCGTCGACGTCCCGTCCGCCTTGTCAACGCTCCCATAGTCCAGGCCGGGCCGCGGCCGGCGTCGGGGACCACTCCCCCGCCGGTGCCATCGCGACCTGGCCGACCTCGGAACCTTACCCCCAGTCGCCGGGTACCCAACCTTCTCGCCACCTTCGGCGGCGAGCGGGGGGTTCAATGTCTCCGAAGTCCCCCCCCGGCCTGCCGGCGGGGCGGGGGGGGCTAGGAGCGCCCGGAGGCGCCGTTATCCCCCTTTTTAACCCCTTCTCTGAATGTTGGCCAAAACCGCAAACCAAACGTACGACTCTCAGCGGTGGATCACTCGGCTCGTGCGTCGATGAAGGACGCAGCTAGCTGCGAGAACTAATGTGAATTGCAGGACACATTGATCATCGACACTTTGAACGCACCTTGCGGCCCCGGGTCCCTCCCGGGGCCACGCCTGTCTGAGCGTCGCTTGTACATCTATCGGGATCGGGGCGCCCACGGGCGCCCCCCTCCCGCGGTTGGGGCGTCGCGGGCCACCGCCGGCCTACCCCCCCCACCTTCCCTCCCCGCACGGGGAAATGGGGGTGGGGGGGGCGGACGGCACGGCCCTCGTCCCCCTAAGTATAGACCCGACCGCCCGCGCCCTCGACGGGCCCGACCACCGCGCGGCCGCAGGGGCCCGCGGCGGCTGCCGATGGAGGATCCGTCCCCCGCCGCGCAGTCCGCCGCGACGCACCGCGCGGCCGCGTAGGAGTCGTGCGCCCGGCGAGGCGCGGGGTTAACGGCCGACCCCCGATGACGGGAGGCGATCCGTCGCCCCCGCCTCTAACCCCGTTCGACTACGACCTCAGATCAGACGAGACGACCCGCTGAATTTAAGCATATTACTAAGCGGAGGAAAAGAAACTAACAAGGATTCCCTCAGTAGCGGCGAGCGAAGAGGGAGAAGCCCAGCGCCGAATCCCCGCCCGGCGGAGGGCGCGGGACATGTGGCGTATAGAAGGTCGCTTTGCCCGGCGCCGCCCGGTGGGGGCCCGAGTCCTTCTGATGGAGGCTCTGCCCGAGGACGGTG
>NW_028233916.1:35000-45000 GCF_054856545.1 Hippocampus guttulatus | reverse complement strand
GAGGGGGAAACAGAAAATATTCGAAAGTGCGGAGCTCCGCCGTCAGAGGCCGGGTTTTCGCACGGGGTATCCGCCCCGGGCGCCTCTCGGGCGGCCTTCCCAACTGCCGTCGACCGCCCGGAGGGGGAAACAGAAAATGTTCGAAAGTGCGGAGCTCCGCCGTCAGAGGCCGGGTTTTCGCACGGGGTATCCGCCCCGGGCGCCTCTCGGGCGGCCTTCCCAACTGCCGTCGACCGCCCGGAGGGGGAAACAGAAAATGTTCGAAAGTGCGGAGCTCCGCCGTCAGAGGCCGGGTTTTCGCACGGGGTATCCGCCCCGGGCGCCTCTCGGGCGGCCTTCCCAACTGCCGTCGACCGCCCGGAGGGGGAAACAGAAAATATTCGAAAGTGCGGAGCTCCGCCGTCAGAGGCCGGGTTTTCGCACGGGGTATCCGCCCCGGGCGCCTCTCGGGCGGCCTTCCCAACTGCCGTCGACCGCCCGGAGGGGGAAACAGAAAATATTCGAAAGTGCGGAGCTCCGCCGTCAGAGGCCGGGTTTTCGCACGGGGTATCCGCCCCGGGCGCCTCTCGGGCGGCCTTCCCAACTGCCGTCGACCGCCTGGAGGGGGAAATAGAAAATATTCGATAGTGCGGAGCTCCGCCGTCAGAGGCCGTTCCAGTGCTTTTGGGTGGCTGGAAACACCCTCACGATGGTCTGATTATACTCTTAGGGGCCTCCCCTGTGTCGCCCTGGAGGTCACCCATTCAAAACATGCTCACCTATATACGTTTCGGAAAGTATTTTGGTGAACGCTCACTTTCTAAGCCTTTTAGCCTTCTTGACCCCCTAACTCCCCATATCTGGTTTACCTACTACAGCGCCCCTAACGACCAAAATCGGTACTGCATACCCCTGGTACCCCCGCCATTGAAAATGAATGGGGGAATTTTTTTAATTTCTCAATCCGGCCAGGAGGCCTCTTTTTCGGCCACGCTCGGCCGGCGAGCCGGTCCGCTCTTTACCCCTGGTACCCCCAGCCCTACCCCTGGTACCTCCCCCATTGAAAATGAATGGCGACCCCTGGTACCCCCAGCAACACCCCTGGTACCCTCAGCCTTACCCCTGGTACCCTCAGCTCAACCCCTGGTACCCCCAGCCTAACCCCTGGTACCCTCAGCGGCACCCCTGGTACCCTCAGCAACACCCCTGGTACCCCCAGCCAGCTTCGCCCCTGGTACCCTCAGCCTTACCCCTGGTACCCTCAGCCCAACCCCTGGTACCCTCAGCCCAACCCCTGGTACCCCCAGCCAGCTTCGCCCCTGGTACCCTCAGCCTTACCCCTGGTACCCCCAGCCTTACCCCTGGTACCTCCAGCCTAACCCCTGGTACCTCCAGCCTTACCCCTGGTACCTCCAGCCTTACCCCTGGTACCTCCAGCCTTACCCCTGGTACCTCCAGCCGTACCCCTGGTACCCTCAGCCTTACCCCTGGTACCCTCAGCCTTACCCCTGGTACCCTCAGCCTTACCCCTGGTACCCTCAGCCGCACCCCTGGTACCCTCAGCGGCACCCCTGGTACCCTCAGCCTTACCCCTGGTACCCTCAGCCGCACCCCTGGTACCCTCAGCGGCACCCCTGGTACCCTCAGCGGCACCCCTGGTACCCTCAGCCGTACCCCTGGTACCCTCAGCCGAACCCCTGGTACCCTCAGCGGCACCCCTGGTACCCTCAGCGGCACCCCTGGTACCCTCAGCGGCACCCCTGGTACCCTCAGCCGTACCCCTGGTACCCTCAGCGGCACCCCTGGTACCCTCAGCGGCACCCCTGGTACCCTCAGCTGCACCCCTGGTACCCTCAGCGGCACCCCTGGTACCCTCAGCGGCACCCCTGGTACCTCCGCCATTGAAAATGAATGGGCGGCCTTCCCACCTGCCGTCAGCCGCCCGGAGGGGGAAATAGAAAATATTCGAAAGTGCGGAGCTCCGCCGTCAGAGGCCGGCTTTTCGCCCGGGGTATCCGCCCCGGGGCGCCTCTCGGGCGACCTTCCCAACTGCCGTCGGCCGCCCGGAGGGGGAAATAGAAAATATTCGAAAGTGCGGAGCTCCGCCGTCAGAGGCCGGCTTTTCGCCCGAGGTATCCGCCCCGGGGCGCCTCTCGGGCGGCCTTCCCAACTGCCGTCGGCCGCCCGGAGGGGGAAATAGAAAATATTCGAAAGTGCGGAGCTCCGCCGTCAGAGGCCGGGTTTTCGCCCGAGGTATCCGCCCCGGGCGCCTCTCGGGCGGCCTTCCCAACTGCCGTCGGCCGCCCGGAGGGGGAAATAGAAAATATTCGAAAGTGCGGAGCTCCGCCGTCAGAGGCCGGCTTTTCGCCCGAGGTATCCGCCCCGGGCGCCTCTCGGGCGGCCTTCCCAACTGCCGTCGGCCGCCCGGAGGGGGAAATAGAAAATATTCGAAAGTGCGGAGCTCCGCCGTCAGAGGCCGGCTTTTCGCCCGAGGTATCCGCCCCGGGCGCCTCTCGGGCGGCCTTCCCAACTGCCGTCGGCCGCCCGGAGGGGGAAATAGAAAATATTCGAAAGTGCGGAGCTCCGCCGTCAGAGGCCGGCTTTTCGCCCGAGGTATCCGCCCCGGGCGCCTCTCGGGCGGCCTTCCCAACTGCCGTCGGCCGCCCGGAGGGGGAAATAGAAAATATTCGAAAGTGCGGAGCTCCGCCGTCAGAGGCCGGCTTTTCGCCCGAGGTATCCGCCCCGGGCGCCTCTCGGGCGGCCTTCCCAACTGCCGTCGGCCGCCCGGAGGGGGAGATAGAAAATATTCGAAAGTGCGGAGCTCCGCCGTCAGAGGCCGGCTTTTCGCCCGAGGTATCCGCCCCGGGCGCCTCTCGGGCGGCCTTCCCAACTGCCGTCGACCGCCCGGAGGGGGAAATAGAAAATATTCGAAAGTGCGGAGCTCCGCCGTCAGAGGCCGGCTTTTCGCCCGAGGTATCCGCCCCGGGCGCCTCTCGGGCGGCCTTCCCAACTGCCGTCGACCGCCCGGAGGGGGAGATAGAAAATATTCGAAAGTGCGGAGCTCCGCCGTCAGAGGCCGGCTTTTCGCCCGAGGTATCCGCCCCGGGCGCCTCTCGGGCGGCCTTCCCAACTGCCGTCGACCGCCCGGAGGGGGAGATAGAAAATATTCGAAAGTGCGGAGCTCCGCCGTCAGAGGCCGGCTCCACGCTTCATTCATCCGACCGAGACGCCTCTCCGCCGGCCACACTCGGCTGCGGGGCCGGCCCGCTCTCCGCCATTGAAAATGAATGGGGGGCATTTTCTCATGCTTTCAATCCGCCTAAGAGGCATCTTTCCCGGCCAACTTTGTGCCCCTGGTACCTCCAGCATCGAGAAAGCATGGTGACTCGTCCGACACATGCCCCCCTATATACGTTTCGGAAAGTATTTTGGTGAACGGTCACTTTCTAAGCCTTTCGCCTTCTTGACCCCCTAACTCCGCATATCTGGTTTACCTACTACAGCGCCCCTAACGACCAAAATCGGTACTGCTACCCCTGGTACCCCCGCCATTGAAAATGAATGGGGGAATTTTTTTAATCCCCCAGGCCGGCCAGGAGGCCCCTTTCCCGGCCAAACTCGCACGCTGGGCCGGCCCGCTCTTTACCCCTGGTACCCCCGCCATTGAAAATGAATGGGGGAATTTTTTTCAATCTCCCAGGCCGGCCAGGAGGGCTCTTTCCCGGCCACACTCGCACGCCGGGCCGGCCCGCTCTTTACCCCTGGTACCCCCAGCTCTACCCCTGGTACCCCCGCCATTGAAAATGAATGGGGGAATTTTTTCAATCTCCCAATCCGACCAAGAGGCCTCTTTTCCGGCCAAACTCGCACGCCGGGCCGGCCCGCTCTTTACCCCTGGTACCCCCAGCTCTACCCCTGGTACCCCCGCCATTGAAAATGAATGGGGGAATTTTTTCAATCTCCCAATCCGACCAAGAGGCCTCTTTTCCGGCCAAACTCGCACGCCGGGCCGGCCCGCTCTTTACCCCTGGTACCCCCAGCTCTACCCCTGGTACCCCCGCCATTGAAAATGAATGGGGGAATTTTTTCAATCTCCCACGCCGGCCAAGAGGCCTTTTTCCCGGGCACGCACGCTCGCCGGGCCGGCCCGCTATTATTAAACTCTCACCCCTGCAAGGAGGCCTTTTTCCCGGGCACGCACGCTCGCGGGGCCGGCCCGCTATTATTAAACTCTCACGCCGGCCAAGAGGCCTTTTTCCCGGGCACGCACGCTCGCCGGGCCGGCCCGCTATTATTAAACTCTCACGCCTGCAAGGAGGCCTTTTTCCCGGGCACGCACGCTCGCCGGGCCGGCCCGCTATTATTGAACTCTCACGCCTGCAAGGAGGCCTTTTTCCCGGGCACGCACGCTCGCGGAGCCGGCCCGCTATTATTAAACTCTCACGCCTGCAAGGAGGCCTTTTTCCCGGGCACGCACGCTCGCCGGGCCGGCCCGCTATTATTAAACTCTCACGCCTGCAAGGAGGCCTTTTTCCCGGGCACGCACGCTCGCCGGGCCGGCCCGCTATTATTAAACTCTCACGCCTGCAAGGAGGCCTTTTTCCCGGGCACGCACGCTCGCCGGGCCGGCCCGCTATTATTAAACTCTCACGCCTGCAAGGAGGCCTTTTTCCCGGGCACGCACGCTCGCCGGGCCGGCCCGCTATTATTAAACTCTCACGCCGGCCAAGAGGCCCTTTTCCCGGGCACGCACGCTCGATGAGCCGGCCCGCTATTATTAAACTCTCACGCCGGCCAAGAGGCCCTTTTCCCGGGCACGCACGCTCGATGAGCCGGCCCGCTATTATTAAACTCTCACGCCGGCCAAGAGGCCTTTTTCCCGGCCACGCACGCTCGCGGAGCCGGCCCGCTATTATTAAACTCTCACGCCTGCAAGGAGGCCTTTTTCCCGGGCACGCACGCTCGCCGGGCCGGCCCGCTATTATTAAACTCTCACGCCGGCCAAGAGGCCCTTTTCCCGGGCACGCACGCTCGATGAGCCGGCCCGCTATTATTAAACTCTCACGCCGGCCAAGAGGCCCTTTTCCCGGGCACGCACGCTCGCCGAGCCGGCCCGCTATTATTAAACTCTCACGCCGGCCAAGAGGCCTTTTTCCCGGCCACGCACGCTCGCGGAGCCGGCCCGCTATTATTAAACTCTCACGCCTGCAAGGAGGCCTTTTTCCCGGGCACGCACGCTCGCCGGGCCGGCCCGCTATTATTAAACTCTCACGCCTGCAAGGAGGCCTTTTTCCCGGGCACGCACGCTCGCCGGGCCGGCCCGCTATTATTAAACTCTCACGCCGGCCAAGAGGCCCTTTTCCCGGGCACGCACGCTCGATGAGCCGGCCCGCTATTATTAAACTCTCACGCCGGCCAAGAGGCCCTTTTCCCGGGCACGCACGCTCGCCGAGCCGGCCCGCTATTATTAAACTCTCAGGCCCGCTATTATTAAACTCTCACGCCGGCCAAGAGGCCCTTTTCCCGGGCACGCACGCTCGATGAGCCGGCCCGCTATTATTAAACTCTCACGCCTGCAAGGAGGCCTTTTTCCCGGGCACGCACGCTCGCTGAGCCGGCCCGCTATTATTAAACTCTCACGCCGGCCAAGAGGCCCTTTTCCCGGGCACGCACGCTCGCCGAGCCGGCCCGCTATTATTAAACTCTCACGCCGGCCAAGAGGCCTTTTTCCCGGGCACGCACGCTCGCCGAGCCGGCCCGCTATTATTAAACTCTCACGCCGGCCAGGAGGCATTTTTCCCGGGCACGCACGCTCGCCGTGCAGGCCCGCCATTTGCCTACCACACCGCCGTCTGGCGGACACCAAGCGGTACCGCCGACCCCTCCCGTTGAAAATGAATGGGGGATTTTTTTTCAATCCCCCAAGCCGGCCAAGAGGCCTTTTTCCCGGGCACGCACGCTCGATGAGCCGGCCCGCTATTATTAAACTCTTACGCCTGCAAGGAGGCCTTTTTCCCGGGCACGCACGCTCGCCGAGCCGGCCCGCTATTATTAAACTCTCACGCCTGCAAGGAGGCCTTTTTCCCGGGCACGCACGCTCGATGAGCCGGCCCGCTATTATTAAACTCTCACGCCGGCCAGGAGGCATTTTTCCCGGGCACGCACGCTCGCCGTGCAGGCCCGCCATTTGCCTACCACACCGCCGTCTGGCGGACACCACGCGGTACCGCCGACCCCTCCCGTTGAAAATGAATGGGGGATTTTTTTTTACAATCCCCCAAGCCGGCCAAGAGGCCTTTTTCCCGGGCACGCACGCTCGATGAGCCGGCCCGCTATTATTAAACTCTCACGCCGGCCAAGAGGCCCTTTTCCCGGGCACGCACGCTCGATGAGCCGGCCCGCTATTATTAAACACTCACGCCTGCAAGGAGGCCTTTTTCCCGGGCACGCACGCTCGCCGGGCCGGCCCGCTATTATTAAACTCTCACGCCGGCCAAGAGGCCTTTTTCCCGGGCACGCACGCTCGATGAGCCGGCCCGCTATTATTAAACTCTTACGCCTGCAAGGAGGCCTTTTTCCCGGGCACGCACGCTCGCCGAGCCGGCCCGCTATTATTAAACTCTCACGCCTGCAAGGAGGCCTTTTTCCCGGGGACGCACGCTCGCAGAGCCGGCCCGCTATTATTAAACTCTCACGCCGGCCAGGAGGCCTTTTTCCCGGGCACGCACGCTCGCCGTGCAGGCCCGCCATTTGCCTACCACACCGCCGTCTGGCGGACACCAAGCGGTACCGCCGACCCCTCCCGTTGAAAATGAATGGGGGATTTTTTTTTTTCAATCCCCCAAGCCGGCCAAGAGGCCTTTTTCCCGGGCACGCACGCTCGATGAGCCGGCCCGCTATTATTAAACTCTCACGCCGGCCAAGAGGCCCTTTTCCCGGGCACGCACGCTCGATGAGCCGGCCCGCTATTATTAAACGCTCACGCCTGCAAGGAGGCCTTTTTCCCGGGCACGCACGCTCGCCGGGCCGGCCCGCTATTATTAAACTCTCACGCCGGCCAAGAGGCCTTTTTCCCGGGCACGCACGCTCTCCGGGCCGGCCCGCTATTATTAAACTCTCACGCCTGCAAGGAGGCCTTTTTCCCGGGCACGCACGCTCGCCGTGCAGGCCCGCCATTTGCCTACCACACCGCCGTCTGGCGGACACCAAGCGGTACCGCCGACCCCTCCCGTTGAAAATGAATGGGGGATTTTTTTTCAATCCCCCAAGCCGGCCAAGAGGCCTTTTTCCCGGGCACGCACGCTCGCCGGGCCGGCCCGCTATTATTAAACGCTCAGGCCGGCCAAGAGGCCCTTTTCCCGGGCACGCACGCTCGCAGAGCCGGTCCGCTATTATTAAACGCTCACGCCTGCAAGGAGGCCTTTTTCCCGGGCACGCACGCTCGCCGGGCCGGCCCGCTATTATTAAACTCTCACCCCTGCAAGGAGGCCTTTTTCCCGGGCACGCACGCTCGCGGGGCCGGCCCGCTATTATTAAACTCTCACGCCGGCCAAGAGGCCCTTTTCCCGGGCACGCACGCTCGCCGAGCCGGCCCGCTATTATTAAACTCTCACGCCTGCAAGGAGGCCCTTTTCCCGGGCACGCACGCTCGATGAGCCGGCCCGCTATTATTAAACTCTCACGCCTGCAAGGAGGCCTTTTTCCCGGGCACGCACGCTCGCGGGGCCGGCCCGCTATTATTAAACGCTCAGGCCGGCCAAGAGGCCCTTTTCCCGGGCACGCACGCTCGATGAGCCGGCCCGCTATTATTAAACGCTCAGGCCGGCCAAGAGGCCCTTTTCCCGGGCACGCACGCTCGCAGAGCCGGCCCGCTATTATTAAACTCTCACGCCTGCAAGGAGGCCCTTTTCCCGGGCACGCACGCTCGCCGGGCCGGCCCGCTATTATTAAACTCTCACGCCGGCCAAGAGGCCTTTTTCCCGTGCACGCACGCTCGCCGAGCCGGCCCGCTATTATTAAACTCTCACGCCTGCAAGGAGGCCTTTTTCCCGGGCACGCACGCTCGCCGGGCCGGCCCGCTATTATTAAACGCTCACGCCTGCAAGGAGGCCTTTTTCCCGGGCACGCACGCTCGCCGGGCCGGCCCGCTATTATTAAACGCTCACGCCTGCAAGGAGGCCTTTTTCCCGGGCACGCACGCTCGCCGGGCCGGCCCGCTATTATTAAACTCTCACGCCGGCCAAGAGGCCCTTTTCCCGGGCACGCACGCTCGATGAGCCGGCCCGCTATTATTAAACTCTCACGCCGGCCAAGAGGCCTTTTTCCCGGGCACGCACGCTCGCCGAGCCGGCCCGCCTTTTGCCTACCACACCGCCGTCTGGCGGACACCGACCCCTGGTACATCTGCCATTGAAAATGAATGGGGGAATTTTTTCAAACTCCCAATCCGAGCAAGAGGCCCCTTTTCCGGCCACACTCGCCCGCCGGGCCGGCCCGCTCTTTACCCCTGGTACCCCCAGCAACACCCCTGGTACCCCCAGCCTTGCCCCTGGTACCTCCCCCATTGAAAATGAATGGTGACCCCTGGTACCCCCAGCAACACCCCTGGTACCCTCAACCTTACCCCTGGTACCCTCAGCTGCACCCCTGGTACCCTCAGCCTTACCCCTGGTACCCCCAGCCAGCTTCGCCCCTGGTACCCCCAGCCTTGCCCCTGGTACCTCCGCCATTGAAAATGAATGGGGGAATTTTTTCAAACTCCCAATACGACCAAGAGGCCCCTTTTCCGGCCAAACTCGCACGCCGGGCCGGCCCGCTCTTTACCCCTGGTACCCCCAGCTCTACCCCTGGTACCCCCGCCATTGAAAATGAATGGGGGAATTTTTTCAAACTCCCAATCCGACCAAGAGGCCCCTTTTCCGGCCACACTCGCCCGCCGGGCCGGCCCGCTCTTTACCCCTGGTACCCCCAGCCTTGCCCCTGGTACCTCCGCCATTGGAAATGAATGGGGGATTTTTTTCAAACTCCCAATCCGACCGAGAGGCCTCTTTCCCGGCCACACTCGCCCGCCGGGCCGGCCCGCTCTTTACCCCTGGTACCCTCAGCGGCACCCCTGGTACCTCCAGCCCTACCCCTGGTACCCTCAGCGGCACCCCTGGTACCCCCAGCGGCACCCCTGGTACCCTCAGCCTTACCCCTGGTACCCCCAGCGGCACCCCTGGTACCCTCAGCCTTACCCCTGGTACCCCCAGCGGCACCCCTGGTACCCTCAGCCTTACCCCTGGTACCCCCAGCGGCACCCCTGGTACCTCCAGCCCTACCCCTGGTACCCTCAGCGGCACCCCTGGTACCCTCAGCGGCACCCCTGGTACCCCCAGCGGCACCCCTGGTACCCTCAGCGGCACCCCTGGTACCCTCAGCCTTACCCCTGGTACCCCCAGCGGCACCCCTGGTACCCTCAGCCTTACCCCTGGTACCCCCAGCCAGCTTCGCCCCTGGTACCCCCAGCCTTGCCCCTGGTACCTCCGCCATTGGAAATGAATGGGGGATTTTTTTCAAACTCCCAATCCGACCGAGTGGCCTCTTTTTCCCGGCCGCACTCGGCCTCCTCGCCGGCCCCTTCCGGCGCTGCAAACTCCAAGTTTTCAATCCGACCGAGTGGCCTCTTTCCCGGCCGCACTCGGCCTCCTCGCCGGCCCCTTCCGGCTTGCAAACTCCAAGTTTTCAAACCGACCGAGTGGCCTCTTTCCCGGCCGCACTCGGCCTCCTCGCCGGCCCCTTCCGGCGCTGCAAACTCCAAGTTTTCAATCCGACCGAGAGGCCTCCCTCCCGGCCGCACTCGGCCTCCTCGCCGGCCCCTTCCGGCGCTGCAAACTCCAAGTTTTCAATCCGACCGAGAGGCCTCTTTCCCGGCCGCACTCGGCCTCCTCGCCGGCCCTCTCCTTCCGGGCGGGCCGACCCCTGGTACCTCCGCCGCGGAGGAAAAAATATGGGGAATTTTCTCATTCTCCCAATCCGGCCG
>NW_028233916.1:27500-30000 GCF_054856545.1 Hippocampus guttulatus | reverse complement strand
TTACCTCTCAACGGTTTCACGCCCTGTTGAACTCTCTCTTCAAAGTTCTTTTCAACTTTCCCTTAAGGTACTTGTCCGCTATCGGTCTCGTGCCAGTATTTAGCCTTAGATGGAGTTTACCACCCGCTTTGGGCTGCATTCCCAAACAACCCGACTCCGAGAAGGCCTCGCCCCGGCGCGCCGGGGGCCGCTACCGGCCTCACACCGTCCTCGGGCAGAGCCTCCATCAGAAGGACTCGGGCCCCCACCGGGCGGCGCCGGGCAAAGCGACCTTCTATACGCCACATGTCCCGCGCCCTCCGCCGGGCGGGGATTCGGCGCTGGGCTTCTCCCTCTTCGCTCGCCGCTACTGAGGGAATCCTTGTTAGTTTCTTTTCCTCCGCTTAGTAATATGCTTAAATTCAGCGGGTCGTCTCGTCTGATCTGAGGTCGTAGTCGAACGGGGTTAGAGGCGGGGGCGACGGATCGCCTCCCGTCATCGGGGGTCGGCCGTTAACCCCGCGCCTCGCCGGGCGCACGACTCCTACGCGGCCGCGCGGTGCGTCGCGGCGGACTGCGCGGCGGGGGACGGATCCTCCATCGGCAGCCGCCGCGGGCCCCTGCGGCCGCGCGGTGGTCGGGCCCGTCGAGGGCGCGGGCGGTCGGGTCTATACTTAGGGGGACGAGGGCCGTGCCGTCCGCCCCCCCCACCCCCATTTCCCCGTGCGGGGAGGGAAGGTGGGGGGGGTAGGCCGGCGGTGGCCCGCGACGCCCCAACCGCGGGAGGGGGGCGCCCGTGGGCGCCCCGATCCCGATAGATGTACAAGCGACGCTCAGACAGGCGTGGCCCCGGGAGGGACCCGGGGCCGCAAGGTGCGTTCAAAGTGTCGATGATCAATGTGTCCTGCAATTCACATTAGTTCTCGCAGCTAGCTGCGTCCTTCATCGACGCACGAGCCGAGTGATCCACCGCTGAGAGTCGTACGTTTGGTTTGCGGTTTTGGCCAACATTCAGAGAAGGGGTTAAAAAGGGGGATAACGGCGCCTCCGGGCGCTCCTAGCCCCCCCCGCCCCGCCGGCAGGCCGGGGGGGGACTTCGGAGACATTGAACCCCCCGCTCGCCGCCGAAGGTGGCGAGAAGGTTGGGTACCCGGCGACTGGGGGTAAGGTTCCGAGGTCGGCCAGGTCGCGATGGCACCGGCGGGGGAGTGGTCCCCGACGCCGGCCGCGGCCCGGCCTGGACTATGGGAGCGTTGACAAGGCGGACGGGACGTCGACGACCGCGCGGACGCGCGGGGTGGGGCGGTCGGGGAACGCCGACGGGCGCCTGACCGGGGGGGGGGGGCCGGCGGGGGCCGGGCGGGACGCGGGGAGCGGCCGGCCGCGCGACGACGCGAACCGACATACACCCCGCGCCCGACACCGTCCTCCTGACCTTCCTCCCCCCCCCCGCGACGCCCGCGGCGCACCCGCCCGCCGCCCCGCGGCCGCGCGGCCGCCGCCGCCCGCCGCCTATCGGCGTTTCTCACGCTTCGGACTCGGGGGGGCCGGGGCGCGGCGGGGAGCGCCCCGGCGCCGCCGCCGACGGCACCGCGGGGTCGGGCCGCGGGGGCTGGGGGCCACGTGCCCCCGCCCCGCGCCTCTCCCCGCGGGCCGCCTTCGACGTCGCCGCCGCCGCCGCCGCCGCCGTCCTCCTCCGCCCGTGTGTTCGCTCTGGACTCGGGGGGCCGGGGAGCGCCGGGGTGCGCCGGCGCCGCCGCCGACGGCACCGCGGGGTCGGGCCGCGGGGGCTGGGGGCGCTTACGGGTCGGGGCGGGGGTGTAGGCGACCGGCCAAAGACCGGCACCGTACCCCCCGCCCGTCTCCTTCACGCCCCCAGCCCCGCGCCTCTCCCCGCGGGCCGCCTTCGACGTCGCCACCGCCGCCGCCGCCGCCACCGCCGTCCTCCTCCGCCCAACCGTTTGCATCTGTTCGCTCATGACTCGGGAGGCCGGGGCGCGCCGGGGTGCGTCGGCGCCGCCTCCGACGGCACCGCGGGGTCGGGCCGCGGGGGCTGGGGGCCACGTGCCCCCGCCCCGCGCCTCTCCCCGCGGGCCGCCTTCAACGTCGCCGCCGCCGCCGCCGCCGCCACCGCCGTCCTCCTCCGCCCATCCGTTTGCATCTGTCCGCTCATGACTCGGGAGGCCGGGGTGCGCCGGCGCCGCCTCCGACGGCACCGCGGGGTCGGGCCGCGGGGGCTGGGGGCCACGTGCCCCCGCCCCGCGCCTCTCCCCGCGGGCCGCCTTCGACGTCGCCGCCGCCGCCTCCGTCCTCCTCCGCCCATCCGTCCGCTCCGAACTCGGGAGGCCGGGGTGCGCCGGCGCCGCCTCCGACGGCACCGCGGGGTCGGGCCGCGGGGGCTGGGGGCCACGTGCCCCCGCCCCGCGCCTCTCCCCGCGTGCCGCCTTCGACGTCGCCGCCGCCGCCGCCGTCCTCCTCCGCCCATCCATCCGCTCCGAACTCGGGAGGCCGGGGTGCGCCG
>NW_028233916.1:12500-22500 GCF_054856545.1 Hippocampus guttulatus | reverse complement strand
TGGCGACCCCTGGTACCCCCAGCAACACCCCTGGTACCCTCAGCCTTACCCCTGGTACCCTCAGCTCAACCCCTGGTACCCCCAGCCTAACCCCTGGTACCCTCAGCGGCACCCCTGGTACCCTCAGCAACACCCCTGGTACCCCCAGCCAGCTTCGCCCCTGGTACCCTCAGCCTTACCCCTGGTACCCTCAGCCCAACCCCTGGTACCCTCAGCCCAACCCCTGGTACCCCCAGCCAGCTTCGCCCCTGGTACCCTCAGCCTTACCCCTGGTACCCCCAGCCTTACCCCTGGTACCTCCAGCCTAACCCCTGGTACCTCCAGCCTTACCCCTGGTACCTCCAGCCTTACCCCTGGTACCTCCAGCCTTACCCCTGGTACCTCCAGCCTTACCCCTGGTACCTCCAGCCGTACCCCTGGTACCCTCAGCCTTACCCCTGGTACCCTCAGCCTTACCCCTGGTACCCTCAGCCTTACCCCTGGTACCCTCAGCCGCACCCCTGGTACCCTCAGCGGCACCCCTGGTACCCTCAGCCTTACCCCTGGTACCCTCAGCCGCACCCCTGGTACCCTCAGCGGCACCCCTGGTACCCTCAGCGGCACCCCTGGTACCCTCAGCCGTACCCCTGGTACCCTCAGCCGAACCCCTGGTACCCTCAGCGGCACCCCTGGTACCCTCAGCGGCACCCCTGGTACCCTCAGCGGCACCCCTGGTACCCTCAGCGGCACCCCTGGTACCCTCAGCCGTACCCCTGGTACCCTCAGCGGCACCCCTGGTACCCTCAGCGGCACCCCTGGTACCCTCAGCTGCACCCCTGGTACCCTCAGCGGCACCCCTGGTACCCTCAGCGGCACCCCTGGTACCTCCGCCATTGAAAATGAATGGGCGGCCTTCCCACCTGCCGTCAGCCGCCCGGAGGGGGAAATAGAAAATATTCGAAAGTGCGGAGCTCCGCCGTCAGAGGCCGGCTTTTCGCCCGGGGTATCCGCCCCGGGGCGCCTCTCGGGCGACCTTCCCAACTGCCGTCGGCCGCCCGGAGGGGGAAATTGAAAATATTCGAAAGTGCGGAGCTCCGCCGTCAGAGGCCGGCTTTTCGCCCGAGGTATCCGCCCCGGGGCGCCTCTCGGGCGGCCTTCCCAACTGCCGTCGGCCGCCCTGGAGGGGGAAATAGAAAATATTCGAAAGTGCGGAGCTCCGCCGTCAGAGGCCGGCTTTTCGCCCGAGGTATCCGCCCCGGGCGCCTCTCGGGCGGCCTTCCCAACTGCCGTCGGCCGCCCGGAGGGGGAAATAGAAAATATTCGAAAGTGCGGAGCTCCGCCGTCAGAGGCCGGCTTTTCGCCCGAGGTATCCGCCCCGGGCGCCTCTCGGGCGGCCTTCCCAACTGCCGTCGGCCGCCCGGAGGGGGAAATAGAAAATATTCGAAAGTGCGGAGCTCCGCCGTCAGAGGCCGGCTTTTCGCCCGAGGTATCCGCCCCGGGCGCCTCTCGGGCGGCCTTCCCAACTGCCGTCGGCCGCCCGGAGGGGGAAATAGAAAATATTCGAAAGTGCGGAGCTCCGCCGTCAGAGGCCGGCTTTTCGCCCGAGGTATCCGCCCCGGGCGCCTCTCGGGCGGCCTTCCCAACTGCCGTCGGCCGCCCGGAGGGGGAGATAGAAAATATTCGAAAGTGCGGAGCTCCGCCGTCAGAGGCCGGCTTTTCGCCCGAGGTATCCGCCCCGGGCGCCTCTCGGGCGGCCTTCCCAACTGCCGTCGACCGCCCGGAGGGGGAAATAGAAAATATTCGAAAGTGCGGAGCTCCGCCGTCAGAGGCCGGCTTTTCGCCCGAGGTATCCGCCCCGGGCGCCTCTCGGGCGGCCTTCCCAACTGCCGTCGACCGCCCGGAGGGGGAGATAGAAAATATTCGAAAGTGCGGAGCTCCGCCGTCAGAGGCCGGCTCCACGCTTCATTCATCCGACCGAGACGCCTCTCCGCCGGCCACACTCGGCTGCGGGGCCGGCCCGCTCTCCGCCATTGAAAATGAATGGGGGGCATTTTCTCATGCTTTCAATCCGCCTAAGAGGCATCTTTCCCGGCCAACTTTGTGCCCCTGGTACCTCCAGCATCGAGAAAGCATGGTGACTCGTCCGACACATGCCCCCCTATATACGTTTCGGAAAGTATTTTGGTGAACGGTCACTTTCTAAGCCTTTCGCCTTCTTGACCCCCTAACTCCGCATATCTGGTTTACCTACTACAGCGCCCCTAACGACCAAAATCGGTACTGCTACCCCTGGTACCCCCGCCATTGAAAATGAATGGGGGAATTTTTTTAATCCCCCAGGCCGGCCAGGAGGCCCCTTTCCCGGCCAAACTCGCACGCTGGGCCGGCCCGCTCTTTACCCCTGGTACCCCCGCCATTGAAAATGAATGGGGGAATTTTTTTCAATCTCCCAGGCCGGCCAGGAGGGCTCTTTCCCGGCCACACTCGCACGCCGGGCCGGCCCGCTCTTTACCCCTGGTACCCCCAGCTCTACCCCTGGTACCCCCGCCATTGAAAATGAATGGGGGAATTTTTTCAATCTCCCAATCCGACCAAGAGGCCTCTTTTCCGGCCAAACTCGCACGCCGGGCCGGCCCGCTCTTTACCCCTGGTACCCCCAGCTCTACCCCTGGTACCCCCGCCATTGAAAATGAATGGGGGAATTTTTTCAATCTCCCAATCCGACCAAGAGGCCTCTTTTCCGGCCAAACTCGCACGCCGGGCCGGCCCGCTCTTTACCCCTGGTACCCCCAGCTCTACCCCTGGTACCCCCGCCATTGAAAATGAATGGGGGAATTTTTTCAATCTCCCACGCCGGCCAAGAGGCCTTTTTCCCGGGCACGCACGCTCGCCGGGCCGGCCCGCTATTATTAAACTCTCACCCCTGCAAGGAGGCCTTTTTCCCGGGCACGCACGCTCGCGGGGCCGGCCCGCTATTATTAAACTCTCACGCCGGCCAAGAGGCCTTTTTCCCGGGCACGCACGCTCGCCGGGCCGGCCCGCTATTATTAAACTCTCACGCCTGCAAGGAGGCCTTTTTCCCGGGCACGCACGCTCGCCGGGCCGGCCCGCTATTATTGAACTCTCACGCCTGCAAGGAGGCCTTTTTCCCGGGCACGCACGCTCGCGGAGCCGGCCCGCTATTATTAAACTCTCACGCCTGCAAGGAGGCCTTTTTCCCGGGCACGCACGCTCGCGGAGCCGGCCCGCTATTATTAAACTCTCACGCCTGCAAGGAGGCCTTTTTCCCGGGCACGCACGCTCGCGGAGCCGGCCCGCTATTATTAAACTCTCACGCCTGCAAGGAGGCCTTTTTCCCGGGCACGCACGCTCGCGGAGCCGGCCCGCTATTATTAAACTCTCACGCCTGCAAGGAGGCCTTTTTCCCGGGCACGCACGCTCGCCGGGCCGGCCCGCTATTATTAAACTCTCACGCCTGCAAGGAGGCCTTTTTCCCGGGCACGCACGCTCGCCGGGCCGGCCCGCTATTATTAAACTCTCACGCCTGCAAGGAGGCCTTTTTCCCGGGCACGCACGCTCGCCGGGCCGGCCCGCTATTATTAAACTCTCACGCCTGCAAGGAGGCCTTTTTCCCGGGCACGCACGCTCGCCGGGCCGGCCCGCTATTATTAAACTCTCACGCCTGCAAGGAGGCCTTTTTCCCGGGCACGCACGCTCGCCGGGCCGGCCCGCTATTATTAAACTCTCACGCCGGCCAAGAGGCCCTTTTCCCGGGCACGCACGCTCGATGAGCCGGCCCGCTATTATTAAACTCTCACGCCGGCCAAGAGGCCCTTTTCCCGGGCACGCACGCTCGATGAGCCGGCCCGCTATTATTAAACTCTCACGCCGGCCAAGAGGCCTTTTTCCCGGCCACGCACGCTCGCGGAGCCGGCCCGCTATTATTAAACTCTCACGCCTGCAAGGAGGCCTTTTTCCCGGGCACGCACGCTCGCCGGGCCGGCCCGCTATTATTAAACTCTCACGCCGGCCAAGAGGCCCTTTTCCCGGGCACGCACGCTCGATGAGCCGGCCCGCTATTATTAAACTCTCACGCCGGCCAAGAGGCCCTTTTCCCGGGCACGCACGCTCGCCGAGCCGGCCCGCTATTATTAAACTCTCACGCCTGCAAGGAGGCCTTTTTCCCGGGCACGCACGCTCGCCGGGCCGGCCCGCTATTATTAAACTCTCACGCCTGCAAGGAGGCCTTTTTCCCGGGCACGCACGCTCGCCGGGCCGGCCCGCTATTATTAAACTCTCACGCCGGCCAAGAGGCCCTTTTCCCGGGCACGCACGCTCGATGAGCCGGCCCGCTATTATTAAACTCTCACGCCGGCCAAGAGGCCCTTTTCCCGGGCACGCACGCTCGATGAGCCGGCCCGCTATTATTAAACTCTCACGCCGGCCAAGAGGCCCTTTTCCCGGGCACGCACGCTCGATGAGCCGGCCCGCTATTATTAAACTCTCACGCCGGCCAAGAGGCCTTTTTCCCGGCCACGCACGCTCGCGGAGCCGGCCCGCTATTATTAAACTCTCACGCCTGCAAGGAGGCCTTTTTCCCGGGCACGCACGCTCGCCGGGCCGGCCCGCTATTATTAAACTCTCACGCCGGCCAAGAGGCCCTTTTCCCGGGCACGCACGCTCGATGAGCCGGCCCGCTATTATTAAACTCTCACGCCGGCCAAGAGGCCCTTTTCCCGGGCACGCACGCTCGCCGAGCCGGCCCGCTATTATTAAACTCTCACGCCGGCCAAGAGGCCTTTTTCCCGGGCACGCACGCTCGCCGAGCGGCCCGCTATTATTAAACTCTCACGCCGGCCAGGAGGCATTTTTCCCGGGCACGCACGCTCGCCGTGCAGGCCCGCCATTTGCCTACCACACCGCCGTCTGGCGGACACCAAGCGGTACCGCCGACCCCTCCCGTTGAAAATGAATGGGGGATTTTTTTTCAATCCCCCAAGCCGGCCAAGAGGCCCTTTTCCCGGGCACGCACGCTCGATGAGCCGGCCCGCTATTATTAAACGCTCACGCCTGCAAGGAGGCCTTTTTCCCGGGCACGCACGCTCGCCGGGCCGGCCCGCTATTATTAAACTCTCACGCCGGCCAAGAGGCCTTTTTCCCGGGCACGCACGCTCGATGAGCCGGCCCGCTATTATTAAACTCTTACGCCTGCAAGGAGGCCTTTTTCCCGGGCACGCACGCTCGCCGAGCCGGCCCGCTATTATTAAACTCTCACGCCTGCAAGGAGGCCTTTTTCCCGGGCACGCACGCTCGCAGAGCCGGCCCGCTATTATTAAACTCTCACGCCGGCCAGGAGGCCTTTTTCCCGGGCACGCACGCTCGCCGTGCAGGCCCGCCATTTGCCTACCACACCGCCGTCTGGCGGACACCAAGCGGTACCGCCGACCCCTCCCGTTGAAAATGAATGGGGGATTTTTTTTTCAATCCCCCAAGCCGGCCAAGAGGCCTTTTTCCCGGGCACGCACGCTCGATGAGCCGGCCCGCTATTATTAAACTCTCACGCCGGCCAAGAGGCCCTTTTCCCGGGCACGCACGCTCGATGAGCCGGCCCGCTATTATTAAACGCTCACGCCTGCAAGGAGGCCTTTTTCCCGGGCACGCACGCTCGCCGGGCCGGCCCGCTATTATTAAACTCTCACGCCGGCCAAGAGGCCTTTTTCCCGGGCACGCACGCTCTCCGGGCCGGCCCGCTATTATTAAACTCTCACGCCTGCAAGGAGGCCTTTTTCCCGGGCACGCACGCTCGCCGTGCAGGCCCGCCATTTGCCTACCACACCGCCGTCTGGCGGACACCAAGCGGTACCGCCGACCCCTCCCGTTGAAAATGAATGGGGGATTTTTTTTCAATCCCCCAAGCCGGCCAAGAGGCCTTTTTCCCGGGCACGCACGCTCGCCGGGCCGGCCCGCTATTATTAAACGCTCAGGCCGGCCAAGAGGCCCTTTTCCCGGGCACGCACGCTCGCAGAGCCGGTCCGCTATTATTAAACGCTCACGCCTGCAAGGAGGCCTTTTTCCCGGGCACGCACGCTCGCCGGGCCGGCCCGCTATTATTAAACTCTCACCCCTGCAAGGAGGCCTTTTTCCCGGGCACGCACGCTCGCGGGGCCGGCCCGCTATTATTAAACTCTCACGCCGGCCAAGAGGCCCTTTTCCCGGGCACGCACGCTCGCCGAGCCGGCCCGCTATTATTAAACTCTCACGCCTGCAAGGAGGCCCTTTTCCCGGGCACGCACGCTCGATGAGCCGGCCCGCTATTATTAAACTCTCACGCCTGCAAGGAGGCCTTTTTCCCGGGCACGCACGCTCGCGGGGCCGGCCCGCTATTATTAAACGCTCAGGCCGGCCAAGAGGCCCTTTTCCCGGGCACGCACGCTCGATGAGCCGGCCCGCTATTATTAAACGCTCAGGCCGGCCAAGAGGCCCTTTTCCCGGGCACGCACGCTCGCAGAGCCGGCCCGCTATTATTAAACTCTCACGCCTGCAAGGAGGCCCTTTTCCCGCGGGCACGCACGCTCGATGAGCCGGCCCGCTATTATTAAACTCTTACGCCTGCAAGGAGGCCTTTTTCCCGGGCACGCACGCTCGATGAGCCGGCCCGCTATTATTAAACTCTCACGCCTGCAAGGAGGCCTTTTTCCCGGGCACGCACGCTCGCGGGGCCGGCCCGCTATTATTAAACGCTCAGGCCGGCCAAGAGGCCCTTTTCCCGGGCACGCACGCTCGATGAGCCGGCCCGCTATTATTAAACGCTCAGGCCGGCCAAGAGGCCCTTTTCCCGGGCACGCACGCTCGCAGAGCCGGCCCGCTATTATTAAACTCTCACGCCTGCAAGGAGGCCCTTTTCCCGGGCACGCACGCTCGATGAGCCGGCCCGCTATTATTAAACTCTCACGCCGGCCAAGAGGCCTTTTTCCCGGGCACGCACGCTCTCCGGGCCGGCCCGCTATTATTAAACTCTCACGCCTGCAAGGAGGCCTTTTTCCCGGGCACGCACGCTCGCCGTGCAGGCCCGCCATTTGCCTACCACACCGCCGTCTGGCGGACACCAAGCGGTACCGCCGACCCCTCCCGTTGAAAATGAATGGGGGATTTTTTTTCAATCCCCCAAGCCGGCCAAGAGGCCTTTTTCCCGGGCACGCACGCTCGCCGGGCCGGCCCGCTATTATTAAACGCTCAGGCCGGCCAAGAGGCCCTTTTCCCGGGCACGCACGCTCGCAGAGCCGGTCCGCTATTATTAAACGCTCACGCCTGCAAGGAGGCCTTTTTCCCGGGCACGCACGCTCGCCGGGCCGGCCCGCTATTATTAAACTCTCACCCCTGCAAGGAGGCCTTTTTCCCGGGCACGCACGCTCGCGGGGCCGGCCCGCTATTATTAAACTCTCACGCCGGCCAAGAGGCCCTTTTCCCGGGCACGCACGCTCGCCGAGCCGGCCCGCTATTATTAAACTCTCACGCCTGCAAGGAGGCCCTTTTCCCGGGCACGCACGCTCGATGAGCCGGCCCGCTATTATTAAACTCTCACGCCTGCAAGGAGGCCTTTTTCCCGGGCACGCACGCTCGCGGGGCCGGCCCGCTATTATTAAACGCTCAGGCCGGCCAAGAGGCCCTTTTCCCGGGCACGCACGCTCGATGAGCCGGCCCGCTATTATTAAACGCTCAGGCCGGCCAAGAGGCCCTTTTCCCGGGCACGCACGCTCGCAGAGCCGGCCCGCTATTATTAAACTCTCACGCCTGCAAGGAGGCCCTTTTCCCGGGCACGCACGCTCGATGAGCCGGCCCGCTATTATTAAACTCTCACGCCTGCAAGGAGGCCTTTTTCCCGGGCACGCACGCTCGCCGGGCCGGCCCGCTATTATTAAACTCTCACGCCGGCCAAGAGGCCTTTTTCCCGTGCACGCACGCTCGCCGAGCCGGCCCGCTATTATTAAACTCTCACGCCTGCAAGGAGGCCTTTTTCCCGGGCACGCACGCTCGCCGGGCCGGCCCGCTATTATTAAACTCTCACGCCTGCAAGGAGGCCTTTTTCCCGGGCACGCACGCTCGCCGGGCCGGCCCGCTATTATTAAACGCTCACGCCTGCAAGGAGGCCTTTTTCCCGGGCACGCACGCTCGCCGGGCCGGCCCGCTATTATTAAACTCTCACGCCGGCCAAGAGGCCCTTTTCCCGGGCACGCACGCTCGATGAGCCGGCCCGCTATTATTAAACTCTCACGCCGGCCAAGAGGCCTTTTTCCCGGGCACGCACGCTCGCCGAGCCGGCCCGCCTTTTGCCTACCACACCGCCGTCTGGCGGACACCGACCCCTGGTACATCTGCCATTGAAAATGAATGGGGGAATTTTTTCAAACTCCCAATCCGAGCAAGAGGCCCCTTTTCCGGCCACACTCGCCCGCCGGGCCGGCCCGCTCTTTACCCCTGGTACCCCCAGCAACACCCCTGGTACCCCCAGCCTTGCCCCTGGTACCTCCCCCATTGAAAATGAATGGTGACCCCTGGTACCCCCAGCAACACCCCTGGTACCCTCAACCTTACCCCTGGTACCCTCAGCTGCACCCCTGGTACCCTCAGCCTTACCCCTGGTACCCCCAGCCAGCTTCGCCCCTGGTACCCCCAGCCTTGCCCCTGGTACCTCCGCCATTGAAAATGAATGGGGGAATTTTTTTCAAACTCCCAATACGACCAAGAGGCCCCTTTTCCGGCCAAACTCGCACGCCGGGCCGGCCCGCTCTTTACCCCTGGTACCCCCAGCTCTACCCCTGGTACCCCCGCCATTGAAAATGAATGGGGGAATTTTTTCAAACTCCCAATCCGACCAAGAGGCCCCTTTTCCGGCCACACTCGCCCGCCGGGCCGGCCCGCTCTTTACCCCTGGTACCCCCAGCCTTGCCCCTGGTACCTCCGCCATTGGAAATGAATGGGGGATTTTTTTCAAACTCCCAATCCGACCGAGAGGCCTCTTTCCCGGCCACACTCGCCCGCCGGGCCGGCCCGCTCTTTACCCCTGGTACCCTCAGCGGCACCCCTGGTACCTCCAGCCCTACCCCTGGTACCCTCAGCGGCACCCCTGGTACCCCCAGCGGCACCCCTGGTACCCTCAGCCTTACCCCTGGTACCCCCAGCGGCACCCCTGGTACCCTCAGCCTTACCCCTGGTACCCCCAGCGGCACCCCTGGTACCCTCAGCCTTACCCCTGGTACCCCCAGCGGCACCCCTGGTACCTCCAGCCCTACCCCTGGTACCCTCAGCGGCACCCCTGGTACCCTCAGCGGCACCCCTGGTACCCCCAGCGGCACCCCTGGTACCCTCAGCGGCACCCCTGGTACCCTCAGCCTTACCCCTGGTACCCCCAGCGGCACCCCTGGTACCCTCAGCCTTACCCCTGGTACCCCCAGCCAGCTTCGCCCCTGGTACCCCCAGCCTTGCCCCTGGTACCTCCGCCATTGGAAATGAATGGGGGATTTTTTTCAAACTCCCAATCCGACCGAGTGGCCTCTTTTTCCCGGCCGCACTCGGCCTCCTCGCCGGCCCCTTCCGGCGCTGCAAACTCCAAGTTTTCAATCCGACCGAGTGGCCTCTTTCCCGGCCGCACTCGGCCTCCTCGCCGGCCCCTTCCGGCTTGCAAACTCCAAGTTTTCAAACCGACCGAGTGGCCTCTTTCCCGGCCGCACTCGGCCTCCTCGCCGGCCCCTTCCGGCGCTGCAAACTCCAAGTTTTCAATCCGACCGAGAGGCCTCCCTCCCGGCCGCACTCGGCCTCCTCGCCGGCCCCTTCCGGCGCTGCAAACTCCAAGTTTTCAATCCGACCGAGAGGCCTCTTTCCCGGCCGCACTCGGCCTCCTCGCCGGCCCTCTCCTTCCGGGCGGGCCGACCCCTGGTACCTCCGCCGCGGAGGAAAAAATATGGGGAATTTTCTCATTCTCCCAATCCGGCCGAGGGGCCCCTCCGCCGGCCACGCTTCGCCT
>NW_028233916.1:5000-7500 GCF_054856545.1 Hippocampus guttulatus | reverse complement strand
ACTCTCTCTTCAAAGTTCTTTTCAACTTTCCCTTAAGGTACTTGTCCGCTATCGGTCTCGTGCCAGTATTTAGCCTTAGATGGAGTTTACCACCCGCTTTGGGCTGCATTCCCAAACAACCCGACTCCGAGAAGGCCTCGCCCCGGCGCGCCGGGGGCCGCTACCGGCCTCACACCGTCCTCGGGCAGAGCCTCCATCAGAAGGACTCGGGCCCCCACCGGGCGGCGCCGGGCAAAGCGACCTTCTATACGCCACATGTCCCGCGCCCTCCGCCGGGCGGGGATTCGGCGCTGGGCTTCTCCCTCTTCGCTCGCCGCTACTGAGGGAATCCTTGTTAGTTTCTTTTCCTCCGCTTAGTAATATGCTTAAATTCAGCGGGTCGTCTCGTCTGATCTGAGGTCGTAGTCGAACGGGGTTAGAGGCGGGGGCGACGGATCGCCTCCCGTCATCGGGGGTCGGCCGTTAACCCCGCGCCTCGCCGGGCGCACGACTCCTACGCGGCCGCGCGGTGCGTCGCGGCGGACTGCGCGGCGGGGGACGGATCCTCCATCGGCAGCCGCCGCGGGCCCCTGCGGCCGCGCGGTGGTCGGGCCCGTCGAGGGCGCGGGCGGTCGGGTCTATACTTAGGGGGACGAGGGCCGTGCCGTCCGCCCCCCCCACCCCCATTTCCCCGTGCGGGGAGGGAAGGTGGGGGGGGTAGGCCGGCGGTGGCCCGCGACGCCCCAACCGCGGGAGGGGGGCGCCCGTGGGCGCCCCGATCCCGATAGATGTACAAGCGACGCTCAGACAGGCGTGGCCCCGGGAGGGACCCGGGGCCGCAAGGTGCGTTCAAAG
Source organism: Hippocampus guttulatus (assembly GCF_054856545.1). Lineage (NCBI taxonomy): Eukaryota > Metazoa > Chordata > Actinopteri > Syngnathiformes > Syngnathidae > Hippocampus > Hippocampus guttulatus. Next base: position 6,666 of record NW_028233916.1, on the reverse strand, counting down.
TGTCGATGATCAATGTGTCCTGCAATTCACATTAGTTCTCGCAGCTAGCTGCGTCCTTCATCGACGCACGAGCCGAGTGATCCACCGCTGAGAGTCGTACGTTTGGTTTGCGGTTTTGGCCAACATTCAGAGAAGGGGTTAAAAAGGGGGATAACGGCGCCTCCGGGCGCTCCTAGCCCCCCCCGCCCCGCCGGCAGGCCGGGGGGGGACTTCGGAGACATTGAACCCCCCGCTCGCCGCCGAAGGTGGCGAGAAGGTTGGGTACCCGGCGACTGGGGGTAAGGTTCCGAGGTCGGCCAGGTCGCGATGGCACCGGCGGGGGAGTGGTCCCCGACGCCGGCCGCGGCCCGGCCTGGACTATGGGAGCGTTGACAAGGCGGACGGGACGTCGACGACCGCGCGGACGCGCGGGGTGGGGCGGTCGGGGAACGCCGACGGGCGCCTGACCGGGGGGGGGGGGGCCGGCGGGGGCCGGGCGGGACGCGGGGAGCGGCCGGCCGCGCGACGACGCGAACCGACATACACCCCGCGCCCGACACCGTCCTCCTGACCTTCCTCCCCCCCCCCGCGACGCCCGCGGCGCACCCGCCCGCCGCCCCGCGGCCCGCGCGGCCGCCGCCGCCCGCCGCCTATCGGCGTTTCTCACGCTTCGGACTCGGGGGGGCCGGGGCGCGGCGGGGAGCGCCCCGGCGCCGCCGCCGACGGCACCGCGGGGTCGGGCCGCGGGGGCTGGGGGCCACGTGCCCCCGCCCCGCGCCTCTCCCCGCGGGCCGCCTTCGACGTCGCCGCCGCCGCCGCCGCCGCCGTCCTCCTCCGCCCGTGTGTTCGCTCTGGACTCGGGGGGCCGGGGAGCGCCGGGGTGCGCCGGCGCCGCCGCCGACGGCACCGCGGGGTCGGGCCGCGGGGGCTGGGGGCGCTTACGGGTCGGGGCGGGGGTGTAGGCGACCGGCCAAAGACCGGCACCGTACCCCCCGCCCGTCTCCTTCACGCCCCCGCCCCGCGCCTCTCCCCGCGGGCCGCCTTCGACGTCGCCACCGCCGCCGCCGCCGCCACCGCCGTCCTCCTCCGCCCAACCGTTTGCATCTGTTCGCTCATGACTCGGGAGGCCGGGGCGCGCCGGGGTGCGTCGGCGCCGCCTCCGACGGCACCGCGGGGTCGGGCCGCGGGGGCTGGGGGCCACGTGCCCCCGCCCCGCGCCTCTCCCCGCGGGCCGCCTTCAACGTCGCCGCCGCCGCCGCCGCCGCCACCGCCGTCCTCCTCCGCCCATCCGTTTGCATCTGTCCGCTCATGACTCGGGAGGCCGGGGTGCGCCGGCGCCGCCTCCGACGGCACCGCGGGGTCGGGCCGCGGGGGCTGGGGGCCACGTGCCCCCGCCCCGCGCCTCTCCCCGCGGGCCGCCTTCGACGTCGCCGCCGCCGCCTCCGTCCTCCTCCGCCCATCCGTCCGCTCCGAACTCGGGAGGCCGGGGTGCGCCGGCGCCGCCTCCGACGGCACCGCGGGGTCGGGCCGCGGGGGCTGGGGGCCACGTGCCCCCGCCCCGCGCCTCTCCCCGCGTGCCGCCTTCGACGTCGCCGCCGCCGCCGCCGTCCTCCTCCGCCCATCCATCCGCTCCGAACTCGGGAGGCCGGGGTGCGCCGGCGCCGCCTCCGACGGCACCGCGGGGTCG
>NW_028233915.1:40000-47500 GCF_054856545.1 Hippocampus guttulatus | reverse complement strand
TGGCCGGCCTGAGCGTTTAATAATAGCGGGCCGGCTCATCGAGCGTGCGTGCCCGGGAAAAGGGCCTCTTGGCCGGCCTGAGCGTTTAATAATAGCGGGCCGGCCCCGCGAGCGTGCGTGCCCGGGAAAAAGGCCTCCTTGCAGGCGTGAGAGTTTAATAATAGCGGGCCGGCTCATCGAGCGTGCGTGCCCGGGAAAAGGGCCTCCTTGCAGGCGTGAGAGTTTAATAATAGCGGGCCGGCTCGGCGAGCGTGCGTGCCCGGGAAAAGGGCCTCTTGGCCGGCGTGAGAGTTTAATAATAGCGGGCCGGCCCCGCGAGCGTGCGTGCCCGGGAAAAAGGCCTCCTTGCAGGGGTGAGAGTTTAATAATAGCGGGCCGGCCCGGCGAGCGTGCGTGCCCGGGAAAAAGGCCTCCTTGCAGGCGTGAGCGTTTAATAATAGCGGACCGGCTCTGCGAGCGTGCGTGCCCGGGAAAAGGGCCTCTTGGCCGGCCTGAGCGTTTAATAATAGCGGGCCGGCCCGGCGAGCGTGCGTGCCCGGGAAAAAGGCCTCTTGGCCGGCTTGGGGGATTGAAAAAAAATCCCCCATTCATTTTCAACGGGAGGGGTCGGCGGTACCGCTTGGTGTCCGCCAGACGGCGGTGTGGTAGGCAAATGGCGGGCCTGCACGGCGAGCGTGCGTGCCCGGGAAAAAGGCCTCCTTGCAGGCGTGAGAGTTTAATAATAGCGGGCCGGCCCGGCGAGCGTGCGTGCCCGGGAAAAAGGCCTCTTGGCCGGCGTGAGAGTTTAATAATAGCGGGCCGGCCCGGCGAGCGTGCGTGCCCGGGAAAAAGGCCTCCTTGCAGGCGTGAGCGTTTAATAATAGCGGGCCGGCTCATCGAGCGTGCGTGCCCGGGAAAAGGGCCTCTTGGCCGGCGTGAGAGTTTAATAATAGCGGGCCGGCTCATCGAGCGTGCGTGCCCGGGAAAAAGGCCTCTTGGCCGGCTTGGGGGATTGAAAAAAAAATCCCCCATTCATTTTCAACGGGAGGGGTCGGCGGTACCGCTTGGTGTCCGCCAGACGGCGGTGTGGTAGGCAAATGGCGGGCCTGCACGGCGAGCGTGCGTGCCCGGGAAAAAGGCCTCCTGGCCGGCGTGAGAGTTTAATAATAGCGGGCCGGCTCTGCGAGCGTGCGTGCCCGGGAAAAAGGCCTCCTTGCAGGCGTGAGAGTTTAATAATAGCGGGCCGGCTCATCGAGCGTGCGTGCCCGGGAAAAAGGCCTCCTTGCAGGCGTGAGAGTTTAATAATAGCGGGCCGGCTCGGCGAGCGTGCGTGCCCGGGAAAAAGGCCTCCTTGCAGGCGTAAGAGTTTAATAATAGCGGGCCGGCTCATCGAGCGTGCGTGCCCGGGAAAAAGGCCTCTTGGCCGGCGTGAGAGTTTAATAATAGCGGGCCGGCCCGGCGAGCGTGCGTGCCCGGGAAAAAGGCCTCCTTGCAGGCGTGAGTGTTTAATAATAGCGGGCCGGCTCATCGAGCGTGCGTGCCCGGGAAAAGGGCCTCTTGGCCGGCGTGAGAGTTTAATAATAGCGGGCCGGCTCATCGAGCGTGCGTGCCCGGGAAAAAGGCCTCTTGGCCGGCTTGGGGGATTGTAAAAAAAAATCCCCCATTCATTTTCAACGGGAGGGGTCGGCGGTACCGCGTGGTGTCCGCCAGACGGCGGTGTGGTAGGCAAATGGCGGGCCTGCACGGCGAGCGTGCGTGCCCGGGAAAAATGCCTCCTGGCCGGCGTGAGAGTTTAATAATAGCGGGCCGGCTCATCGAGCGTGCGTGCCCGGGAAAAAGGCCTCCTTGCAGGCGTGAGAGTTTAATAATAGCGGGCCGGCTCGGCGAGCGTGCGTGCCCGGGAAAAAGGCCTCCTTGCAGGCGTAAGAGTTTAATAATAGCGGGCCGGCTCATCGAGCGTGCGTGCCCGGGAAAAAGGCCTCTTGGCCGGCTTGGGGGATTGAAAAAAAATCCCCCATTCATTTTCAACGGGAGGGGTCGGCGGTACCGCTTGGTGTCCGCCAGACGGCGGTGTGGTAGGCAAATGGCGGGCCTGCACGGCGAGCGTGCGTGCCCGGGAAAAATGCCTCCTGGCCGGCGTGAGAGTTTAATAATAGCGGGCCGGCTCGGCGAGCGTGCGTGCCCGGGAAAAAGGCCTCTTGGCCGGCGTGAGAGTTTAATAATAGCGGGCCGGCTCGGCGAGCGTGCGTGCCCGGGAAAAGGGCCTCTTGGCCGGCGTGAGAGTTTAATAATAGCGGGCCGGCTCAGCGAGCGTGCGTGCCCGGGAAAAAGGCCTCCTTGCAGGCGTGAGAGTTTAATAATAGCGGGCCGGCTCATCGAGCGTGCGTGCCCGGGAAAAGGGCCTCTTGGCCGGCGTGAGAGTTTAATAATAGCGGGCCTGAGAGTTTAATAATAGCGGGCCGGCTCGGCGAGCGTGCGTGCCCGGGAAAAGGGCCTCTTGGCCGGCGTGAGAGTTTAATAATAGCGGGCCGGCTCATCGAGCGTGCGTGCCCGGGAAAAGGGCCTCTTGGCCGGCGTGAGAGTTTAATAATAGCGGGCCGGCCCGGCGAGCGTGCGTGCCCGGGAAAAAGGCCTCCTTGCAGGCGTGAGAGTTTAATAATAGCGGGCCGGCTCATCGAGCGTGCGTGCCCGGGAAAAGGGCCTCCTTGCAGGCGTGAGAGTTTAATAATAGCGGGCCGGCTCCGCGAGCGTGCGTGGCCGGGAAAAAGGCCTCTTGGCCGGCGTGAGAGTTTAATAATAGCGGGCCGGCTCGGCGAGCGTGCGTGCCCGGGAAAAGGGCCTCTTGGCCGGCGTGAGAGTTTAATAATAGCGGGCCGGCTCATCGAGCGTGCGTGCCCGGGAAAAGGGCCTCTTGGCCGGCGTGAGAGTTTAATAATAGCGGGCCGGCCCGGCGAGCGTGCGTGCCCGGGAAAAAGGCCTCCTTGCAGGCGTGAGAGTTTAATAATAGCGGGCCGGCTCATCGAGCGTGCGTGCCCGGGAAAAGGGCCTCCTTGCAGGCGTGAGAGTTTAATAATAGCGGGCCGGCTCCGCGAGCGTGCGTGGCCGGGAAAAAGGCCTCTTGGCCGGCGTGAGAGTTTAATAATAGCGGGCCGGCTCGGCGAGCGTGCGTGCCCGGGAAAAGGGCCTCTTGGCCGGCGTGAGAGTTTAATAATAGCGGGCCGGCTCATCGAGCGTGCGTGCCCGGGAAAAGGGCCTCTTGGCCGGCGTGAGAGTTTAATAATAGCGGGCCGGCCCGGCGAGCGTGCGTGCCCGGGAAAAAGGCCTCCTTGCAGGCGTGAGAGTTTAATAATAGCGGGCCGGCTCCGCGAGCGTGCGTGGCCGGGAAAAAGGCCTCTTGGCCGGCGTGAGAGTTTAATAATAGCGGGCCGGCTCATCGAGCGTGCGTGCCCGGGAAAAAGGCCTCCTTGCAGGCGTGAGAGTTTAATAATAGCGGGCCGGCCCGGCGAGCGTGCGTGCCCGGGAAAAAGGCCTCCTTGCAGGCGTGAGAGTTTAATAATAGCGGGCCGGCTCCGCGAGCGTGCGTGCCCGGGAAAAAGGCCTCCTTGCAGGCGTGAGAGTTCAATAATAGCGGGCCGGCCCGGCGAGCGTGCGTGCCCGGGAAAAAGGCCTCCTTGCAGGCGTGAGAGTTTAATAATAGCGGGCCGGCCCGGCGAGCGTGCGTGCCCGGGAAAAAGGCCTCTTGGCCGGCGTGAGAGTTTAATAATAGCGGGCCGGCCCCGCGAGCGTGCGTGCCCGGGAAAAAGGCCTCCTTGCAGGGGTGAGAGTTTAATAATAGCGGGCCGGCCCGGCGAGCGTGCGTGCCCGGGAAAAAGGCCTCTTGGCCGGCGTGGGAGATTGAAAAAATTCCCCCATTCATTTTCAATGGCGGGGGTACCAGGGGTAGAGCTGGGGGTACCAGGGGTAAAGAGCGGGCCGGCCCGGCGTGCGAGTTTGGCCGGAAAAGAGGCCTCTTGGTCGGATTGGGAGATTGAAAAAATTCCCCCATTCATTTTCAATGGCGGGGGTACCAGGGGTAGAGCTGGGGGTACCAGGGGTAAAGAGCGGGCCGGCCCGGCGTGCGAGTTTGGCCGGAAAAGAGGCCTCTTGGTCGGATTGGGAGATTGAAAAAATTCCCCCATTCATTTTCAATGGCGGGGGTACCAGGGGTAGAGCTGGGGGTACCAGGGGTAAAGAGCGGGCCGGCCCGGCGTGCGAGTTTGGCCGGAAAAGAGGCCTCTTGGTCGGATTGGGAGATTGAAAAAATTCCCCCATTCATTTTCAATGGCGGGGGTACCAGGGGTAGAGCTGGGGGTACCAGGGGTAAAGAGCGGGCCGGCCCGGCGTGCGAGTTTGGCCGGAAAAGAGGCCTCTTGGTCGGATTGGGAGATTGAAAAAATTCCCCCATTCATTTTCAATGGCGGGGGTACCAGGGGTAGAGCTGGGGGTACCAGGGGTAAAGAGCGGGCCGGCCCGGCGTGCGAGTGTGGCCGGGAAAGAGCCCTCCTGGCCGGCCTGGGAGATTGAAAAAAATTCCCCCATTCATTTTCAATGGCGGGGGTACCAGGGGTAAAGAGCGGGCCGGCCCAGCGTGCGAGTTTGGCCGGGAAAGGGGCCTCCTGGCCGGCCTGGGGGATTAAAAAAATTCCCCCATTCATTTTCAATGGCGGGGGTACCAGGGGTAGCAGTACCGATTTTGGTCGTTAGGGGCGCTGTAGTAGGTAAACCAGATATGCGGAGTTAGGGGGTCAAGAAGGCGAAAGGCTTAGAAAGTGACCGTTCACCAAAATACTTTCCGAAACGTATATAGGGGGGCATGTGTCGGACGAGTCACCATGCTTTCTCGATGCTGGAGGTACCAGGGGCACAAAGTTGGCCGGGAAAGATGCCTCTTAGGCGGATTGAAAGCATGAGAAAATGCCCCCCATTCATTTTCAATGGCGGAGAGCGGGCCGGCCCCGCAGCCGAGTGTGGCCGGCGGAGAGGCGTCTCGGTCGGATGAATGAAGCGTGGAGCCGGCCTCTGACGGCGGAGCTCCGCACTTTCGAATATTTTCTATCTCCCCCTCCGGGCGGTCGACGGCAGTTGGGAAGGCCGCCCGAGAGGCGCCCGGGGCGGATACCTCGGGCGAAAAGCCGGCCTCTGACGGCGGAGCTCCGCACTTTCGAATATTTTCTATTTCCCCCTCCGGGCGGTCGACGGCAGTTGGGAAGGCCGCCCGAGAGGCGCCCGGGGCGGATACCTCGGGCGAAAAGCCGGCCTCTGACGGCGGAGCTCCGCACTTTCGAATATTTTCTATCTCCCCCTCCGGGCGGCCGACGGCAGTTGGGAAGGCCGCCCGAGAGGCGCCCGGGGCGGATACCTCGGGCGAAAAGCCGGCCTCTGACGGCGGAGCTCCGCACTTTCGAATATTTTCTATTTCCCCCTCCGGGCGGCCGACGGCAGTTGGGAAGGCCGCCCGAGAGGCGCCCGGGGCGGATACCTCGGGCGAAAAGCCGGCCTCTGACGGCGGAGCTCCGCACTTTCGAATATTTTCTATCTCCCCCTCCGGGCGGTCGACGGCAGTTGGGAAGGCCGCCCGAGAGGCGCCCGGGGCGGATACCTCGGGCGAAAAGCCGGCCTCCGACGGCGGAGCTCCGCACTTTCGAATATTTTCTATTTCCCCCTCCGGGCGGTCGACGGCAGTTGGGAAGGCCGCCCGAGAGGCGCCCGGGGCGGATACCTCGGGCGAAAAGCCGGCCTCTGACGGCGGAGCTCCGCACTTTCGAATATTTTCTATCTCCCCCTCCGGGCGGCCGACGGCAGTTGGGAAGGCCGCCCGAGAGGCGCCCGGGGCGGATACCTCGGGCGAAAAGCCGGCCTCTGACGGCGGAGCTCCGCACTTTCGAATATTTTCTATTTCCCCCTCCGGGCGGCCGACGGCAGTTGGGAAGGCCGCCCGAGAGGCGCCCGGGGCGGATACCTCGGGCGAAAAGCCGGCCTCTGACGGCGGAGCTCCGCACTTTCGAATATTTTCTATTTCCCCCTCCGGGCGGCCGACGGCAGTTGGGAAGGCCGCCCGAGAGGCGCCCGGGGCGGATACCTCGGGCGAAAAGCCGGCCTCTGACGGCGGAGCTCCGCACTTTCGAATATTTTCTATTTCCCCCTCCGGGCGGCCGACGGCAGTTGGGAAGGCCGCCCGAGAGGCGCCCCGGGGCGGATACCTCGGGCGAAAAGCCGGCCTCTGACGGCGGAGCTCCGCACTTTCGAATATTTTCTATTTCCCCCTCCGGGCGGCCGACGGCAGTTGGGAAGGTCGCCCGAGAGGCGCCCCGGGGCGGATACCCCGGGCGAAAAGCCGGCCTCTGACGGCGGAGCTCCGCACTTTCGAATATTTTCTATTTCCCCCTCCGGGCGGCTGACGGCAGGTGGGAAGGCCGCCCATTCATTTTCAATGGCGGAGGTACCAGGGGTGCCGCTGAGGGTACCAGGGGTGCCGCTGAGGGTACCAGGGGTGCAGCTGAGGGTACCAGGGGTGCAGCTGAGGGTACCAGGGGTGCCGCTGAGGGTACCAGGGGTGCCGCTGAGGGTACCAGGGGTGCCGCTGAGGGTACCAGGGGTGCCGCTTAGGGTACCAGGGGTGCCGCTGAGGGTACCAGGGGTGCGGCTGAGGGTACCAGGGGTACGGCTGAGGGTACCAGGGGTGCCGCTGAGGGTACCAGGGGTGCCGCTGAGGGTACCAGGGGTGCGGCTGAGGGTACCAGGGGTAAGGCTGAGGGTACCAGGGGTGCCGCTGAGGGTACCAGGGGTGCGGCTGAGGGTACCAGGGGTAAGGCTGAGGGTACCAGGGGTGCCGCTGAGGGTACCAGGGGTGCGGCTGAGGGTACCAGGGGTAAGGCTGAGGGTACCAGGGGTAAGGCTGAGGGTACCAGGGGTAAGGCTGAGGGTACCAGGGGTACGGCTGGAGGTACCAGGGGTAAGGCTGGAGGTACCAGGGGTAAGGCTGGAGGTACCAGGGGTAAGGCTGGAGGTACCAGGGGTTAGGCTGGAGGTACCAGGGGTAAGGCTGGGGGTACCAGGGGTAAGGCTGAGGGTACCAGGGGCGAAGCTGGCTGGGGGTACCAGGGGTTGGGCTGAGGGTACCAGGGGTTGGGCTGAGGGTACCAGGGGTAAGGCTGAGGGTACCAGGGGCGAAGCTGGCTGGGGGTACCAGGGGTGTTGCTGAGGGTACCAGGGGTGCCGCTGAGGGTACCAGGGGTTAGGCTGGGGGTACCAGGGGTTGAGCTGAGGGTACCAGGGGTAAGGCTGAGGGTACCAGGGGTGTTGCTGGGGGTACCAGGGGTCGCCATTCATTTTCAATGGGGGAGGTACCAGGGGTAGGGCTGGGGGTACCAGGGGTAAAGAGCGGACCGGCTCGCCGGCCGAGCGTGGCCGAAAAAGAGGCCTCCTGGCCGGATTGAGAAATTAAAAAAATTCCCCCATTCATTTTCAATGGCGGGGGTACCA
>NW_028233915.1:32500-35000 GCF_054856545.1 Hippocampus guttulatus | reverse complement strand
GCAAACGGATGGACGGAGGAGGACGGCGGCGGCGGCGGCGACGTCGAAGGCGGCCCGCGGGGAGAGGCGCGGGGCGGGGGCACGTGGCCCCCAGCCCCCGCGGCCCGACCCCGCGGTGCCGTCGGAGGCGGCGCCGGCGCACCCCGGCCTCCCGAGTTCGGAGCGGACGGATGGGCGGAGGAGGACGGAGGCGGCGGCGGCGACGTCGAAGGCGGCCCGCGGGGAGAGGCGCGGGGCGGGGGCACGTGGCCCCCAGCCCCCGCGGCCCGACCCCGCGGTGCCGTCGGAGGCGGCGCCGGCGCACCCCGGCCTCCCGAGTCATGAGCGGACAGATGCAAACGGATGGGCGGAGGAGGACGGCGGTGGCGGCGGCGGCGGCGGCGGCGACGTTGAAGGCGGCCCGCGGGGAGAGGCGCGGGGCGGGGGCACGTGGCCCCCAGCCCCCGCGGCCCGACCCCGCGGTGCCGTCGGAGGCGGCGCCGACGCACCCCGGCGCGCCCCGGCCTCCCGAGTCATGAGCGAACAGATGCAAACGGTTGGGCGGAGGAGGACGGCGGTGGCGGCGGCGGCGGCGGTGGCGACGTCGAAGGCGGCCCGCGGGGAGAGGCGCGGGGCGGGGGCGTGAAGGAGACGGGCGGGGGGTACGGTGCCGGTCTTTGGCCGGTCGCCTACACCCCCGCCCCGACCCGTAAGCGCCCCCAGCCCCCGCGGCCCGACCCCGCGGTGCCGTCGGCGGCGGCGCCGGCGCACCCCGGCGCTCCCCGGCCCCCCGAGTCCAGAGCGAACACACGGGCGGAGGAGGACGGCGGCGGCGGCGGCGGCGGCGACGTCGAAGGCGGCCCGCGGGGAGAGGCGCGGGGCGGGGGCACGTGGCCCCCAGCCCCCGCGGCCCGACCCCGCGGTGCCGTCGGCGGCGGCGCCGGGGCGCTCCCCGCCGCGCCCCGGCCCCCCGAGTCCGAAGCGTGAGAAACGCCGATAGGCGGCGGGCGGCGGCGGCCGCGCGGCCGCGGGGCGGCGGGCGGGTGCGCCGCGGGCGTCGCGGGGGGGGAGGAAGGTCAGGAGGACGGTGTCGGGCGCGGGGTGTATGTCGGTTCGCGTCGTCGCGCGGCCGGCCGCTCCCCGCGTCCCGCCCGGCCCCCGCCGGCCCCCCCCCCCCGGTCAGGCGCCCGTCGGCGTTCCCCGACCGCCCCACCCCGCGCGTCCGCGCGGTCGTCGACGTCCCGTCCGCCTTGTCAACGCTCCCATAGTCCAGGCCGGGCCGCGGCCGGCGTCGGGGACCACTCCCCCGCCGGTGCCATCGCGACCTGGCCGACCTCGGAACCTTACCCCCAGTCGCCGGGTACCCAACCTTCTCGCCACCTTCGGCGGCGAGCGGGGGGTTCAATGTCTCCGAAGTCCCCCCCCGGCCTGCCGGCGGGACGGGGGGGGCTAGGAGCGCCCGGAGGCGCCGTTATCCCCCTTTTTAACCCCTTCTCTGAATGTTGGCCAAAACCGCAAACCAAACGTACGACTCTCAGCGGTGGATCACTCGGCTCGTGCGTCGATGAAGGACGCAGCTAGCTGCGAGAACTAATGTGAATTGCAGGACACATTGATCATCGACACTTTGAACGCACCTTGCGGCCCCGGGTCCCTCCCGGGGCCACGCCTGTCTGAGCGTCGCTTGTACATCTATCGGGATCGGGGCGCCCACGGGCGCCCCCCTCCCGCGGTTGGGGCGTCGCGGGCCACCGCCGGCCTACCCCCCCCACCTTCCCTCCCCGCACGGGGAAATGGGGGTGGGGGGGGCGGACGGCACGGCCCTCGTCCCCCTAAGTATAGACCCGACCGCCCGCGCCCTCGACGGGCCCGACCACCGCGCGGCCGCAGGGGCCCGCGGCGGCTGCCGATGGAGGATCCGTCCCCCGCCGCGCAGTCCGCCGCGACGCACCGCGCGGCCGCGTAGGAGTCGTGCGCCCGGCGAGGCGCGGGGTTAACGGCCGACCCCCGATGACGGGAGGCGATCCGTCGCCCCCGCCTCTAACCCCGTTCGACTACGACCTCAGATCAGACGAGACGACCCGCTGAATTTAAGCATATTACTAAGCGGAGGAAAAGAAACTAACAAGGATTCCCTCAGTAGCGGCGAGCGAAGAGGGAGAAGCCCAGCGCCGAATCCCCGCCCGGCGGAGGGCGCGGGACATGTGGCGTATAGAAGGTCGCTTTGCCCGGCGCCGCCCGGTGGGGGCCCGAGTCCTTCTGATGGAGGCTCTGCCCGAGGACGGTGTGAGGCCGGTAGCGGCCCCCGGCGCGCCGGGGCGAGGCCTTCTCGGAGTCGGGTTGTTTGGGAATGCAGCCCAAAGCGGGTGGTAAACTCCATCTAAGGCTAAATACTGGCACGAGACCGATAGCGGACAAGTACCTTAAGGGAAAGTTGAAAAGAACTTTGAAGAGAGAGTTCAACAGGGCGTGAAACCGTTGAGAGGTAAACGGGTGGGGACCGCGCAGTCCGCGCGGGGGA
>NW_028233915.1:17500-27500 GCF_054856545.1 Hippocampus guttulatus | reverse complement strand
CGGCGGAGGTACCAGGGGTCGGCCCGCCCGGAAGGAGAGGGCCGGCGAGGAGGCCGAGTGCGGCCGGGAGGGAGGCCTCTCGGTCGGATTGAAAACTTGGAGTTTGCAGCGCCGGAAGGGGCCGGCGAGGAGGCCGAGTGCGGCCGGGAAAGAGGCCACTCGGTCGGATTGAAAACTTGGAGTTTGCAGCGCCGGAAGGGGCCGGCGAGGAGGCCGAGTGCGGCCGGGAAAGAGGCCACTCGGTCGGATTGAAAACTTGGAGTTTGCAGCGCCGGAAGGGGCCGGCGAGGAGGCCGAGTGCGGCCGGGAAAGAGGCCACTCGGTCGGATTGGGAGTTTGAAAAAAATCCCCCATTCATTTCCAATGGCGGAGGTACCAGGGGCAAGGCTGGGGGTACCAGGGGCGAAGCTGGCTGGGGGTACCAGGGGTAAGGCTGAGGGTACCAGGGGTGCCGCTGGGGGTACCAGGGGTAAGGCTGAGGGTACCAGGGGTGCCGCTGAGGGTACCAGGGGTGCCGCTGGGGGTACCAGGGGTGCCGCTGAGGGTACCAGGGGTGCCGCTGAGGGTACCAGGGGTAGGGCTGGAGGTACCAGGGGTGCCGCTGGGGGTACCAGGGGTAAGGCTGAGGGTACCAGGGGTGCCGCTGGGGGTACCAGGGGTGCCGCTAGGGGTACCAGGGGTAAGGCTGAGGGTACCAGGGGTGCCGCTGGGGGTACCAGGGGTGCCGCTGAGGGTACCAGGGGTAGGGCTGGAGGTACCAGGGGTGCCGCTGAGGGTACCAGGGGTAAAGAGCGGGCCGGCCCGGCGGGCGAGTGTGGCCGGGAAAGAGGCCTCTCGGTCGGATTGGGAGTTTGAAAAAAATCCCCCATTCATTTCCAATGGCGGAGGTACCAGGGGCAAGGCTGGGGGTACCAGGGGTAAAGAGCGGGCCGGCCCGGCGGGCGAGTGTGGCCGGAAAAGGGGCCTCTTGGTCGGATTGGGAGTTTGAAAAAATTCCCCCATTCATTTTCAATGGCGGGGGTACCAGGGGTAGAGCTGGGGGTACCAGGGGTAAAGAGCGGGCCGGCCCGGCGTGCGAGTTTGGCCGGAAAAGGGGCCTCTTGGTCGTATTGGGAGTTTGAAAAAATTCCCCCATTCATTTTCAATGGCGGAGGTACCAGGGGCAAGGCTGGGGGTACCAGGGGCGAAGCTGGCTGGGGGTACCAGGGGTAAGGCTGAGGGTACCAGGGGTGCAGCTGAGGGTACCAGGGGTAAGGTTGAGGGTACCAGGGGTGTTGCTGGGGGTACCAGGGGTCACCATTCATTTTCAATGGGGGAGGTACCAGGGGCAAGGCTGGGGGTACCAGGGGTGTTGCTGGGGGTACCAGGGGTAAAGAGCGGGCCGGCCCGGCGGGCGAGTGTGGCCGGAAAAGGGGCCTCTTGCTCGGATTGGGAGTTTGAAAAAATTCCCCCATTCATTTTCAATGGCAGATGTACCAGGGGTCGGTGTCCGCCAGACGGCGGTGTGGTAGGCAAAAGGCGGGCCGGCTCGGCGAGCGTGCGTGCCCGGGAAAAAGGCCTCTTGGCCGGCGTGAGAGTTTAATAATAGCGGGCCGGCTCATCGAGCGTGCGTGCCCGGGAAAAGGGCCTCTTGGCCGGCGTGAGAGTTTAATAATAGCGGGCCGGCCCGGCGAGCGTGCGTGCCCGGGAAAAAGGCCTCCTTGCAGGCGTGAGCGTTTAATAATAGCGGGCCGGCCCGGCGAGCGTGCGTGCCCGGGAAAAGGGCCTCCTTGCAGGCGTGAGAGTTTAATAATAGCGGGCCGGCCCGGCGAGCGTGCGTGCCCGGGAAAAAGGCCTCCTTGCAGGCGTGAGAGTTTAATAATAGCGGGCCGGCTCGGCGAGCGTGCGTGCACGGGAAAAAGGCCTCTTGGCCGGCGTGAGAGTTTAATAATAGCGGGCCGGCCCGGCGAGCGTGCGTGCCCGGGAAAAAGGCCTCCTTGCAGGCGTGAGAGTTTAATAATAGCGGGCCGGCTCATCGAGCGTGCGTGCCCGGGAAAAGGGCCTCCTTGCAGGCGTGAGAGTTTAATAATAGCGGGCCGGCTCTGCGAGCGTGCGTGCCCGGGAAAAGGGCCTCTTGGCCGGCCTGAGCGTTTAATAATAGCGGGCCGGCTCATCGAGCGTGCGTGCCCGGGAAAAGGGCCTCTTGGCCGGCCTGAGCGTTTAATAATAGCGGGCCGGCTCATCGAGCGTGCGTGCCCGGGAAAAGGGCCTCTTGGCCGGCCTGAGCGTTTAATAATAGCGGGCCGGCCCCGCGAGCGTGCGTGCCCGGGAAAAAGGCCTCCTTGCAGGCGTGAGAGTTTAATAATAGCGGGCCGGCTCATCGAGCGTGCGTGCCCGGGAAAAGGGCCTCCTTGCAGGCGTGAGAGTTTAATAATAGCGGGCCGGCTCGGCGAGCGTGCGTGCCCGGGAAAAGGGCCTCTTGGCCGGCGTGAGAGTTTAATAATAGCGGGCCGGCCCCGCGAGCGTGCGTGCCCGGGAAAAAGGCCTCCTTGCAGGGGTGAGAGTTTAATAATAGCGGGCCGGCCCGGCGAGCGTGCGTGCCCGGGAAAAAGGCCTCCTTGCAGGCGTGAGCGTTTAATAATAGCGGACCGGCTCTGCGAGCGTGCGTGCCCGGGAAAAGGGCCTCTTGGCCGGCCTGAGCGTTTAATAATAGCGGGCCGGCCCGGCGAGCGTGCGTGCCCGGGAAAAAGGCCTCTTGGCCGGCTTGGGGGATTGAAAAAAAATCCCCCATTCATTTTCAACGGGAGGGGTCGGCGGTACCGCTTGGTGTCCGCCAGACGGCGGTGTGGTAGGCAAATGGCGGGCCTGCACGGCGAGCGTGCGTGCCCGGGAAAAAGGCCTCCTTGCAGGCGTGAGAGTTTAATAATAGCGGGCCGGCCCGGCGAGCGTGCGTGCCCGGGAAAAAGGCCTCTTGGCCGGCGTGAGAGTTTAATAATAGCGGGCCGGCCCGGCGAGCGTGCGTGCCCGGGAAAAAGGCCTCCTTGCAGGCGTGAGCGTTTAATAATAGCGGGCCGGCTCATCGAGCGTGCGTGCCCGGGAAAAGGGCCTCTTGGCCGGCGTGAGAGTTTAATAATAGCGGGCCGGCTCATCGAGCGTGCGTGCCCGGGAAAAAGGCCTCTTGGCCGGCTTGGGGGATTGAAAAAAAAATCCCCCATTCATTTTCAACGGGAGGGGTCGGCGGTACCGCTTGGTGTCCGCCAGACGGCGGTGTGGTAGGCAAATGGCGGGCCTGCACGGCGAGCGTGCGTGCCCGGGAAAAAGGCCTCCTGGCCGGCGTGAGAGTTTAATAATAGCGGGCCGGCTCTGCGAGCGTGCGTGCCCGGGAAAAAGGCCTCCTTGCAGGCGTGAGAGTTTAATAATAGCGGGCCGGCTCATCGAGCGTGCGTGCCCGGGAAAAAGGCCTCCTTGCAGGCGTGAGAGTTTAATAATAGCGGGCCGGCTCGGCGAGCGTGCGTGCCCGGGAAAAAGGCCTCCTTGCAGGCGTAAGAGTTTAATAATAGCGGGCCGGCTCATCGAGCGTGCGTGCCCGGGAAAAAGGCCTCTTGGCCGGCGTGAGAGTTTAATAATAGCGGGCCGGCCCGGCGAGCGTGCGTGCCCGGGAAAAAGGCCTCCTTGCAGGCGTGAGCGTTTAATAATAGCGGGCCGGCTCATCGAGCGTGCGTGCCCGGGAAAAGGGCCTCTTGGCCGGCGTGAGAGTTTAATAATAGCGGGCCGGCTCATCGAGCGTGCGTGCCCGGGAAAAAGGCCTCTTGGCCGGCTTGGGGGATTGTAAAAAAAAATCCCCCATTCATTTTCAACGGGAGGGGTCGGCGGTACCGCGTGGTGTCCGCCAGACGGCGGTGTGGTAGGCAAATGGCGGGCCTGCACGGCGAGCGTGCGTGCCCGGGAAAAATGCCTCCTGGCCGGCGTGAGAGTTTAATAATAGCGGGCCGGCTCATCGAGCGTGCGTGCCCGGGAAAAAGGCCTCCTTGCAGGCGTGAGAGTTTAATAATAGCGGGCCGGCTCGGCGAGCGTGCGTGCCCGGGAAAAAGGCCTCCTTGCAGGCGTAAGAGTTTAATAATAGCGGGCCGGCTCATCGAGCGTGCGTGCCCGGGAAAAAGGCCTCTTGGCCGGCTTGGGGGATTGAAAAAAAATCCCCCATTCATTTTCAACGGGAGGGGTCGGCGGTACCGCTTGGTGTCCGCCAGACGGCGGTGTGGTAGGCAAATGGCGGGCCTGCACGGCGAGCGTGCGTGCCCGGGAAAAATGCCTCCTGGCCGGCGTGAGAGTTTAATAATAGCGGGCCGGCTCGGCGAGCGTGCGTGCCCGGGAAAAAGGCCTCTTGGCCGGCGTGAGAGTTTAATAATAGCGGGCCGGCTCGGCGAGCGTGCGTGCCCGGGAAAAGGGCCTCTTGGCCGGCGTGAGAGTTTAATAATAGCGGGCCGGCTCAGCGAGCGTGCGTGCCCGGGAAAAAGGCCTCCTTGCAGGCGTGAGAGTTTAATAATAGCGGGCCGGCTCATCGAGCGTGCGTGCCCGGGAAAAGGGCCTCTTGGCCGGCGTGAGAGTTTAATAATAGCGGGCCGGCCCGGCGAGCGTGCGTGCCCGGGAAAAAGGCCTCCTTGCAGGCGTGAGAGTTTAATAATAGCGGGCCGGCCCGGCGAGCGTGCGTGCCCGGGAAAAAGGCCTCCTTGCAGGCGTGAGAGTTTAATAATAGCGGGCCGGCCCGGCGAGCGTGCGTGCCCGGGAAAAAGGCCTCCTTGCAGGCGTGAGAGTTTAATAATAGCGGGCCGGCTCCGCGAGCGTGCGTGGCCGGGAAAAAGGCCTCTTGGCCGGCGTGAGAGTTTAATAATAGCGGGCCGGCTCATCGAGCGTGCGTGCCCGGGAAAAGGGCCTCTTGGCCGGCGTGAGAGTTTAATAATAGCGGGCCGGCTCATCGAGCGTGCGTGCCCGGGAAAAGGGCCTCTTGGCCGGCGTGAGAGTTTAATAATAGCGGGCCGGCCCGGCGAGCGTGCGTGCCCGGGAAAAAGGCCTCTTGGCCGGCGTGAGAGTTTAATAATAGCGGGCCGGCCCCGCGAGCGTGCGTGCCCGGGAAAAAGGCCTCCTTGCAGGGGTGAGAGTTTAATAATAGCGGGCCGGCCCGGCGAGCGTGCGTGCCCGGGAAAAAGGCCTCTTGGCCGGCGTGGGAGATTGAAAAAATTCCCCCATTCATTTTCAATGGCGGGGGTACCAGGGGTAGAGCTGGGGGTACCAGGGGTAAAGAGCGGGCCGGCCCGGCGTGCGAGTTTGGCCGGAAAAGAGGCCTCTTGGTCGGATTGGGAGATTGAAAAAATTCCCCCATTCATTTTCAATGGCGGGGGTACCAGGGGTAGAGCTGGGGGTACCAGGGGTAAAGAGCGGGCCGGCCCGGCGTGCGAGTTTGGCCGGAAAAGAGGCCTCTTGGTCGGATTGGGAGATTGAAAAAATTCCCCCATTCATTTTCAATGGCGGGGGTACCAGGGGTAGAGCTGGGGGTACCAGGGGTAAAGAGCGGGCCGGCCCGGCGTGCGAGTTTGGCCGGAAAAGAGGCCTCTTGGTCGGATTGGGAGATTGAAAAAATTCCCCCATTCATTTTCAATGGCGGGGGTACCAGGGGTAGAGCTGGGGGTACCAGGGGTAAAGAGCGGGCCGGCCCGGCGTGCGAGTGTGGCCGGGAAAGAGCCCTCCTGGCCGGCCTGGGAGATTGAAAAAAATTCCCCCATTCATTTTCAATGGCGGGGGTACCAGGGGTAAAGAGCGGGCCGGCCCAGCGTGCGAGTTTGGCCGGGAAAGGGGCCTCCTGGCCGGCCTGGGGGATTAAAAAAATTCCCCCATTCATTTTCAATGGCGGGGGTACCAGGGGTAGCAGTACCGATTTTGGTCGTTAGGGGCGCTGTAGTAGGTAAACCAGATATGCGGAGTTAGGGGGTCAAGAAGGCGAAAGGCTTAGAAAGTGACCGTTCACCAAAATACTTTCCGAAACGTATATAGGGGGGCATGTGTCGGACGAGTCACCATGCTTTCTCGATGCTGGAGGTACCAGGGGCACAAAGTTGGCCGGGAAAGATGCCTCTTAGGCGGATTGAAAGCATGAGAAAATGCCCCCCATTCATTTTCAATGGCGGAGAGCGGGCCGGCCCCGCAGCCGAGTGTGGCCGGCGGAGAGGCGTCTCGGTCGGATGAATGAAGCGTGGAGCCGGCCTCTGACGGCGGAGCTCCGCACTTTCGAATATTTTCTATCTCCCCCTCCGGGCGGTCGACGGCAGTTGGGAAGGCCGCCCGAGAGGCGCCCGGGGCGGATACCTCGGGCGAAAAGCCGGCCTCTGACGGCGGAGCTCCGCACTTTCGAATATTTTCTATTTCCCCCTCCGGGCGGTCGACGGCAGTTGGGAAGGCCGCCCGAGAGGCGCCCGGGGCGGATACCTCGGGCGAAAAGCCGGCCTCTGACGGCGGAGCTCCGCACTTTCGAATATTTTCTATCTCCCCCTCCGGGCGGCCGACGGCAGTTGGGAAGGCCGCCCGAGAGGCGCCCGGGGCGGATACCTCGGGCGAAAAGCCGGCCTCTGACGGCGGAGCTCCGCACTTTCGAATATTTTCTATTTCCCCCTCCGGGCGGCCGACGGCAGTTGGGAAGGCCGCCCGAGAGGCGCCCGGGGCGGATACCTCGGGCGAAAAGCCGGCCTCTGACGGCGGAGCTCCGCACTTTCGAATATTTTCTATCTCCCCCTCCGGGCGGTCGACGGCAGTTGGGAAGGCCGCCCGAGAGGCGCCCGGGGCGGATACCTCGGGCGAAAAGCCGGCCTCCGACGGCGGAGCTCCGCACTTTCGAATATTTTCTATTTCCCCCTCCGGGCGGTCGACGGCAGTTGGGAAGGCCGCCCGAGAGGCGCCCGGGGCGGATACCTCGGGCGAAAAGCCGGCCTCTGACGGCGGAGCTCCGCACTTTCGAATATTTTCTATCTCCCCCTCCGGGCGGCCGACGGCAGTTGGGAAGGCCGCCCGAGAGGCGCCCGGGGCGGATACCTCGGGCGAAAAGCCGGCCTCTGACGGCGGAGCTCCGCACTTTCGAATATTTTCTATTTCCCCCTCCGGGCGGCCGACGGCAGTTGGGAAGGCCGCCCGAGAGGCGCCCGGGGCGGATACCTCGGGCGAAAAGCCGGCCTCTGACGGCGGAGCTCCGCACTTTCGAATATTTTCTATTTCCCCCTCCGGGCGGCCGACGGCAGTTGGGAAGGCCGCCCGAGAGGCGCCCGGGGCGGATACCTCGGGCGAAAAGCCGGCCTCTGACGGCGGAGCTCCGCACTTTCGAATATTTTCTATTTCCCCCTCCGGGCGGCCGACGGCAGTTGGGAAGGCCGCCCGAGAGGCGCCCCGGGGCGGATACCTCGGGCGAAAAGCCGGCCTCTGACGGCGGAGCTCCGCACTTTCGAATATTTTCTATTTCCCCCTCCGGGCGGCCGACGGCAGTTGGGAAGGTCGCCCGAGAGGCGCCCCGGGGCGGATACCCCGGGCGAAAAGCCGGCCTCTGACGGCGGAGCTCCGCACTTTCGAATATTTTCTATTTCCCCCTCCGGGCGGCTGACGGCAGGTGGGAAGGCCGCCCATTCATTTTCAATGGCGGAGGTACCAGGGGTGCCGCTGAGGGTACCAGGGGTGCCGCTGAGGGTACCAGGGGTGCAGCTGAGGGTACCAGGGGTGCAGCTGAGGGTACCAGGGGTGCCGCTGAGGGTACCAGGGGTGCCGCTGAGGGTACCAGGGGTGCCGCTGAGGGTACCAGGGGTGCCGCTGAGGGTACCAGGGGTGCCGCTGAGGGTACCAGGGGTGCGGCTGAGGGTACCAGGGGTACGGCTGAGGGTACCAGGGGTGCCGCTGAGGGTACCAGGGGTGCCGCTGAGGGTACCAGGGGTGCGGCTGAGGGTACCAGGGGTAAGGCTGAGGGTACCAGGGGTGCCGCTGAGGGTACCAGGGGTGCGGCTGAGGGTACCAGGGGTAAGGCTGAGGGTACCAGGGGTGCCGCTGAGGGTACCAGGGGTGCGGCTGAGGGTACCAGGGGTAAGGCTGAGGGTACCAGGGGTAAGGCTGAGGGTACCAGGGGTAAGGCTGAGGGTACCAGGGGTACGGCTGGAGGTACCAGGGGTAAGGCTGGAGGTACCAGGGGTAAGGCTGGAGGTACCAGGGGTAAGGCTGGAGGTACCAGGGGTTAGGCTGGAGGTACCAGGGGTAAGGCTGGGGGTACCAGGGGTAAGGCTGAGGGTACCAGGGGCGAAGCTGGCTGGGGGTACCAGGGGTTGGGCTGAGGGTACCAGGGGTTGGGCTGAGGGTACCAGGGGTAAGGCTGAGGGTACCAGGGGCGAAGCTGGCTGGGGGTACCAGGGGTGTTGCTGAGGGTACCAGGGGTGCCGCTGAGGGTACCAGGGGTTAGGCTGGGGGTACCAGGGGTTGAGCTGAGGGTACCAGGGGTAAGGCTGAGGGTACCAGGGGTGTTGCTGGGGGTACCAGGGGTCGCCATTCATTTTCAATGGGGGAGGTACCAGGGGTAGGGCTGGGGGTACCAGGGGTAAAGAGCGGACCGGCTCGCCGGCCGAGCGTGGCCGAAAAAGAGGCCTCCTGGCCGGATTGAGAAATTAAAAAAATTCCCCCATTCATTTTCAATGGCGGGGGTACCAGGGGTATGCAGTACCGATTTTGGTCGTTAGGGGCGCTGTAGTAGGTAAACCAGATATGGGGAGTTAGGGGGTCAAGAAGGCTAAAAGGCTTAGAAAGTGAGCGTTCACCAAAATACTTTCCGAAACGTATATAGGTGAGCATGTTTTGAATGGGTGACCTCCAGGGCGACACAGGGGAGGCCCCTAAGAGTATAATCAGACCATCGTGAGGGTGTTTCCAGCCACCCAAAAGCACTGGAACGGCCTCTGACGGCGGAGCTCCGCACTATCGAATATTTTCTATTTCCCCCTCCAGGCGGTCGACGGCAGTTGGGAAGGCCGCCCGAGAGGCGCCCGGGGCGGATACCCCGTGCGAAAACCCGGCCTCTGACGGCGGAGCTCCGCACTTTCGAATATTTTCTGTTTCCCCCTCCGGGCGGTCGACGGCAGTTGGGAAGGCCGCCCGAGAGGCGCCCGGGGCGGATACCCCGTGCGAAAACCCGGCCTCTGACGGCGGAGCTCCGCACTTTCGAATATTTTCTGTTTCCCCCTCCGGGCGGTCGACGGCAGTTGGGAAGGCCGCCCGAGAGGCGCCCGGGGCGGATACCCCGTGCGAAAACCCGGCCTCTGACGGCGGAGCTCCGCACTTTCGAATATTTTCTGTTTCCCCCTCCGGGCGGTCGACGGCAGTTGGGAAGGCCGCCCGAGAGGCGCCCGGGGCGGATACCCCGTGCGAAAACCCGGCCTCTGACGGCGGAGCTCCGCACTTTCGAACATTTTCTGTTTCCCCCTCCGGGCGGTCGACGGCAGTTGGGAAGGCCGCCCGAGAGGCGCCCGGGGCGGATACCCCGTGCGAAAACCCGGCCTCTGACGGCGGAGCTCCGCACTTTCGAACATTTTCTGTTTCCCCCTCCGGGCGGTCGACGGCAGTTGGGAAGGCCGCCCGAGAGGCGCCCGGGGCGGATACCCCGTGCGAAAACCCGGCCTCTGACGGCGGAGCTCCGCACTTTCGAATATTTTCTGTTTCCCCCTCCGGGCGGTCGACGGCAGTTGGGAAGGCCGCCCGAGAGGCGCCCGGGGCGGATACCCCGTGCGAAAACCCGGCCTCTGACGGCGGAGCTCCGCACTTTCGAACATTTTCTGTTTCCCCCTCCGGGCGGTCGACGGCAGTTGGGAAGGCCGCCCGAGAGGCGCCCGGGGCGGATACCCCGTGCGAAAACCCGGCCTCTGACGGCGGAGCTCCGCACTTTCGAATATTTTCTGTTTCCCCCTCCGGGCGGTCGACGGCAGTTGGGAAGGCCGCCCGAGAGGCGCCCGGGGCG